>NC_068295.1:2952322-3087322 GCF_025860055.1 Xyrauchen texanus
TTGACCTGCAATGTATGGACATTTTTGGGTGTACTGTTCCTTTAAATAAGTATATGGTTACAAAGAAATGATTTTTTTTATTACAGTTTCTGAGAGTCATGTTGAGTTCAGTGAGGTCTACTCCGAAAAAGCTGTCTGGGAGATTCACAGGATTTCATAACAGACCTTAAATCAAGTGTAATATGTGTAGTAGCCCAATGCAGCACCTTCAATGTGTCCAAGCTTTCCTGACGCCCCTCTTAAAGTGAACGGAATAGAGTAACACTGACCTCGTGTGGTGTGTAGACGAACTGCATCCATGCTGCCAAGTCAATTAGGTGCCTAATAATTTAAGTTCATAATTAGGCTTATGTTTTAAAATATATTTTGCCATGGTTACTTAAAAGAATATTTTTGAGACCAATATAAATTCACAAAACCACCACCAAACATTTGTAAAACTACTTTTTGAATGGTGCATGAGACAAGTACTCACATGACAAGCGCCCCCAGGCTTCTGTCCGGAGGGGCCACGGTCACCCCTGGCCCCCCTCTAGCTAGGTGTGACCAAGTAAAAGTTATTAAAATAGTTTCCTTCCACCTTCAATACATGATTTCAAACATATGTTTCAAGATGAAAACTATAAAGTCAAGAAGTTTTCTCATGATTACACCAAATGTGCCTTTTCATTAAAATGTTGAAATATTGGGGGTCTGGGTATCTCAGCGAGTATTGATGCTGACTAACACCCCTGGAGTCACGAGTTTGAGTCTAGGGAGTGCTGAGTGACTCCAGCCAGGTCTCCTAAGCAACCAAGTTGTCCCGGTTGCTAGGGAGGGTAGAGTCACATGGGGTAACCTCCTCGTGCTCACTATAATTTAGTTCTCGCACTCGGTGGGGCGTGTGGTGAGTTGTGTGTGGATGCCTCAGAGAATAGTGTGAAGCCTCCACATACACTGTATCTCAACACAGACACACACAACATGCACGCACACACACAAAATGCAAACAAAACACACACACACACAACACACACATCACACACACACACACACAACACACACACAAACACACACACACACTCACAAACACACACAGCTCACAAACATTCACACGCACACATTCACAAAACACACACCACACTCACACGCACACACAAACACACACAACTCACACACATTCACAAAACACACACACATACTTACACACACACACTCACAAACACATATACTCAAACACACACACACTCACACACAACACACACACACAACATACAAACACACACACATCACACCACACTCACACACACACAAACACACATATACTCAAACACACACACACTCACACACAACACACACACACAACATACAAAACACACACACATCACACCACACTCACACACACATATACTCAAACACACACATCACACACACAAACACACACATGCATACATACACACACACACACTCACACACACATATATTCAAACACACACACACACACGCTCAAACACGACACACAAAACACACACACACATATACTCACACACACACACACACACACACGCACACTCACACAAGACACACAAAACACACACAACACACACACTCACACACATAACACACACAACACACACACACACACAAAACACACACACACACACTCACAAACACACACAACTCACATTCACACACACATATACTCAAACACACACACACACACACACTCACACACACATATACTCAAACACACACATCACACACACAAACACACACATACATACATACACACACACACACTCACACACACATATATTCAAACACACACACATACATACACACACACGCACACTCACACACGACACACAAAACACACACACACACATACATACACACACACTCACACACGACACACAAAACACACACACACACACAAATACACACACACTCACACACACACACAAAACACACACACAACACACACACACACACACACACACACTCACACAAAACACACACACACACTCACACACACACTCACACACAAAACACACACACACAACTCACACACAAAACACACACACAACACACACATACACAACACACACACACACTCACACACAAAACACACACACACAACTCACATTCACATGCACACATTCACACACACATATACTCAAACACACACACACACACACACTCACTCACACACACATATACTCAAACACACACATCACACACACACACACACACACACACTCACACACACATATACTCACACACACACACACTCTCTCTCACACACTCACACACACACATATATATTGATTGTTGTTTTAAGTGAGGTAGATTTTAATTGAGCAACAATACGGTCAAAACCTTTTTAATGTTGCAAATGATTAATTCGATTTGAAACAATTGTTTTATATTTTCATTCTGTTTTCGCAGTGATTACTGCAGGCCTATGATGACACTGTCATCTTATTATGTGCACACAGCTGAAAATGGTTTTGTGCATTTAATGAAGTGCAGAAATCACAAAAATGACTCTCTACAGCGCTGTCTTTCAAACATAATGGATAATAACATTCAATGAAGAATCAAATGAAGAAATGCAGCACAGAAGGTGTTTTTCGGTCTACATGGATGTTTTTGGCCAGAATAAGATCAAAAGTATGGCTATGTGAGAGTAGCATGGGCTTCTGATAGCAGCCTAAGCAGACAGAGAAATGGCATATTAGTCTAGTAACGGTACCACCAAATGATGTAAAGCTACAAAGAACAAATCTTCATTCACAAGCAAAATATCTCTCAATCAGCCATTCTCAGTCCAATATATCCGAATACTATAAAAACACCACGTGTGTGCATACCAAGGCAAGAATGGCTGTCTCTAAAAATATCTCTGACAATTATTTACAGAAAGTCTGGTAAACGTGCAAAGCGGGCTCACATCGCTTCTTTCTAAATAAAGAAGGGGAAGATGAAGTGATTGTCACCCATCTGATAAGACGTTATTTTATAGTAGCATGATTTCACATTCAGCATGTAGATAAACAGATGCATCAAGAAACAAGAGGCATGATCACGGCACTTTCCACAAAGAGCTACAATTAATAGTAATAATAATTTTTTTTATTTATATATCACTTTATATAAGAACCCAACAACGATTTACTATGGAGCCCCTGAGAGGACATGGCGTTTTGTATGTAACCTAAACATGTTTTTGTGGGATAACAAGTTATAATACAATTGCATATTACGTTACACAAAAGTTTAGTAAGTGATTTTGACTAAAATCCCATTAACACTCATTGTTTACTATTGTGTCATTGTGTCTATACTCTTTTAATATTATTTCTGTTTTTGACAGAAACCATGGTTTAACGCAAAACTATTTCCAGGAAACGCAAAACTTATTGTGAGGGAATGCAAAACTATTGCAAGGGAACGCAAAACTATTGTGAGGGAACGCAAAACTATTGCAAGGGAACGCAAAACTTATTGCGAGGGAACGCAAAACTATTGCGAGGGAACGCAAAACTTATTGTGAGGGAACGCAAAACTATTGTGAGGGAATGCAAAACTATTGTGAGGGAATGCAAAACTATTGCGAGGGAACGCAAAACTATTGCAAGGGAACGCAAAACTATTGCCAGGGAACGCAAAACTATTGCAAGGGAACGCAAAACTTATTGTGAGGGAACGCAAAACTATGGTGAGGGAACGCAAAACTTATTGTGAGGGAACGCAAAACTATGGTGAGGGAACACAAAACTTATTGTGAGGGAATGCAAAACTATTGCGAGGGAACGCAAAACTATGGTGAGGGAACGCAAAACTTAATGTGAGGGAACGCAAAACTATTGCGAGGGAACGCAAAACGTATTGTGAGGGAACGCAAAACTATTGCAAGGGAACGCAAAACTATGGTGAGGGAACGCAAAACTTAATGTGAGGGAACGCAAAACTATTGCGAGGGAACGCAAAACTTATTGTGAGGGAACGCAAAACTATTGTGAGGGAATGCAAAACTATGGTGAGGGAACGCAAAACTTATTGTGAGGGAACGCAAAACTATTGCGAGGGAACGCAAAACTTATTGTGAGGGAACGCAAAACTATTGTGAGGGAACGCAAAACTATTGTGAGGGAATGCAAAACTATGGTGAGGGAATGCAAAACTATTGTGAGGGAATGCAAAACTTATTGCGAGGGAACGCAAAACTATGGCGAGGGAACGCAAAACTTATTGAGAGGGAACGCAAAACTATTGCGAGGGAACGCAAAACTATGGCGAGGGAACGCAAAACTTATTGTGAGGGAACGCAAAACTATTGCGAGGGAACGCAAAACTTATTGTGAGGGAACGCAAAACTATTGTGAGGGAACGCAAAACTATTGTGAGGGAATGCAAAACTATGGTGAGGGAACGCAAAACTTATTGGGAGGGAATGCAAAACTATGGTGAGGGAACGCAAAACTTATTGTGAGGGAATGCAAAACTATTGCGAGGGAACGCAAAACTATTGTGAGGGAACGCAAAACTATTGCAAGGGAACGCAAAACTATTGCCAGGGAACGCAAAACTATTGCAAGGGAACGCAAAACTTATTGTGAGGGAACGCAAAACTATTGCGAGGGAACGCAAAACTTATTGTGAGGGAACGCAAAACTTATTGTGAGGGAACGCAAAACTATGGTGAGGGAACGCAAAACTATTGCGAGGGAACGCAAAACTTATTGTGAGGGAACGCAAAACTATTGCAAGGGAACGCAAAACTATTGCAAGGGAACGCAAAACTATTGCCAGGGAACGCAAAACTTATTGTGAGGGAACGCAAAACTTATTGTGAGGGAACGCAAAACTTATTGCAAGGGAACGCAAAACTATTGCAAGGGAACGCAAAACTATTGCCAGGGAACGCAAAACTATTGCGAGGGAATGCAAAACTTATTGTGAGGGAACGCAAAACTATTGCAAGGGAACGCAAAACTATTGCCAGGGAACGCAAAACTATTGCCAGGGAACGCAAAACTATTGCAAGGGAACGCAAAACTTATTGTGAGGGAACGCAAAACTATTGCAAGGGAACGCAAAACTATTGCCAGGGAACGCAAAACTATTGCAAGGGAACGCAAAACTATTGCGAGGGAACGCAAAACTATTGCGAGGGAACGCAAAACTATTGCAAGGGAACGCAAAACTTATTGCGAGGGAACGCAAAACTTATTGTGAGGGAACGCAAAACTTATTGGGAGGGAACGCAAAACTATTGCAAGGGAACGCAAAACTATTGCAAGGGAACGCAAAACTATTGCGAGGGAACACAACTATTGAGAGGGAACGCAAAAGTTATTGGGATAAGTATTGTTGCGAGGGAATAAGTAATAAATAAATCATTATGAGGAAATTATGAGAGACTTTAGATTTTTGGGTGGACTGTTCCTTTAATTATAAAAGACACTGTTTTGACTTTACTTCAGTTATCATGGAGCATACCTTTGTTTTTTGTTCATCTCTCATGAAAACCAAACGAGCGTTGATTTCCTCCAGACCGATGAGTTTGTGGTTTTTGATGCAGTGATGGATCTGTGTGCTTGTTTGAGCATCAGGCCAACAACGACAGGACGGAAAACTTTGTGATTAACATTTACTTTTGGAGTCGCAATTAACATCAAAGACATTCTTATCTGTCGCTACCCGATAACAGTTTTACATGCGGTGTGAAAATGCCCAACATAAAAGCCAAACATTAACATGTTAGTCTCAGATCTCTTTTATAATGTCTTCTCTCAGGCTCAACAGGAAGCAAGACAACATTATCAAGCATGGGATTGGAGACTCCCTTTGTGAAGACATTTCTTTGGCAGTTCATTTGACTGAAAAGATGTAAACACAGTAAAACAATAACAACACCATCTACAACGCTGTCTCGATTAATGCTGCTGACCAAATTCACTAACTCTTGAGCAAAACTTAAAGGAACGGCTCACCCAAAAGGTTCGAGTCTGTTCTTCCAAACTCATTTGACTTTCTTTCTTACTTGAAACACAAAGGGAGACATTCTGAAGAATGTTAAGGCTGCTCTTTTTCTATCATAGCACACGAGTCATCATTTATGACACTTTTATGGCCTTTTTGCAGCTTGAAAGCTTCAGTCACCATTCACCGTAATTGTGTGGAAAAGAGCGACCTGCACATTCTTCAGAGTTTGTCCTTTTGTGTTCCAAGGACAAAAGTAAGTTAAGCGGGTTTGGAACCACATAACAAGGAGTAAATTAAGTCAGAAGTGGTTCAGTTATTCCTAAACTTTTTCACGCGCTTGACACAAACAGTGAAAACACTAGATTATATGCGTGATAGAGGAGTTTGGCGCAGTGCATGATGGGAAAGTCCCGATTCTAATACGGGCAAAGGATTATCTTCATTTCTATCAGGAACATCATGTAGAAAAACTGAAATAGAGCAGTAAAAACAAATATTATTGTTCATGGGTTACTGCAAAGCTATGCCACTCTGTGCCTCAGTAAATATCGGAGAAAAGGTAAACAAATGTAAACAAAAACGAGCAAGGATTTAACTGTACTACTTCGTGCAAACTGTCATCAGTTAATAAATATATTTAAAAAAAGAGTGATAAATATGATCAGGACGTTCTTGACCGGTTTCGTATCACCTGAACATTTTCTGACATATATAAATAAATAGAAATGAATCGAGTAACTTGTGACGTGTCCCTCAGTTTGTGAACAACAATCAAATAGTGTGTTTAAACTAGGGCTGTGAATCAATTCGGTTTTTTTTAATTAATAACAGTTTTCTGTAATTAATCGCAATTAATTATGGTACACGGTACATTAAAATCTAATCATAAATATAGTTACTTTATACTTTGTCTCAAAGAACTTGCAAAAATCAATAAAATCATTTATTTTAATTATTTAAATATGTACGTTAAAATGTTCTTTGTGTGTGTGTGCGTGCGTGTGTCTGTGTGTGCGTGCGTGTGTGTGTGTCTGTGTGTGCGTGCGTGTGTTTGTGTGTGTGTGCGTGAGTGTGTGTGTCTGTGTGTGCGTGCGTGTGTCTGTGTGTGCGTGAGTGTGTGTGTCTGTGTGTGCGTGCGTGAGTGAGTGTGTGTGTCTGTGTGTGCGTGAGTGTGTGTTTGTGTGTGCGTGTCTGTGTGTGCGTGTGTCTGTGTGTGCGTGCGAGAGTGTGTGTGTCTGTGTGTGCGTGCGTGAGTGTGTGTGTCTGTGCGTGCGTGAGTGTGTGTGCGTGCGTGAGTGTGTGCGTGCCTGTCTGTGTGTGTGTGTGCGAGAGTGTGTGTGTCTGTGTGTGCGCGCGTGCGTGAGTGTGTGTGTGCGTGCGTGAGTGTGTGTGTTTGTGTCTGTGTGTGCGTGCGTGAGTGTGTGTGTCTGTGTGTGCGTGCGTGTGTGTCTGTGCGTGCGTGAGTGTGTGTGTCTGTGTGTGCGTGCGTGTGTGTGTGTCTGTGTGTGCGTGCGTGTGTGTCTGTGCGTGCGTGCGTGAGTGTGTGTGTCTGTGTGTGCGTGCGTGTGTGTGTGTCTGTGTGTGCGTGCGTGTGTGTCTGTGCGTGCGTGCGTGTTTGTGTCTGTGTGTGCGTGCGTGAGTGTGTGTGTCTGTGTGTGCGTGCGTGTGTGTCTGTGCGTGCGTGCGTGAGTGTTTGTGTCTGTGTGTGCGTGCGTGCGTGAGTGTGTGTGTCTGTGTGTGCGTGCGTGTGTGTTTGTGTCTGTGTGAGTGTGTGTGTCTGTGCGTGCGTGCGTGAGTGTGTGTGTCTGTGCGTGCGTGCGTGAGTGTGTGTGTCTGTGTGTGCGTGCGTGAGTGTTTGTGTCTGTGTGAGTGTGTGTGTCTGCGTGAGTGTGTGCGTGAGTGAGTCAGTGAGCGTGTGCGTGAGTGTTTGTGTCTGTGTGAGTGTGTGTGTCTGCGTGAGTGTGTGCGTGAGTGAGTCAGTGAGCGTGTGCGTGAGTGAGTGTGTGTGCGTGCGTGAGTGTGTGCGTGCCTGTCTGTGTGTGTGTGTGCGAGAGTGTGTGTGTCTGTGTGTGCGTGCGTGAGTGTGTGTGTTTGTGTCTGTGTGTGCGTGCGTGAGTGTGTGTGTCTGTGTGTGTCTGTGCGTGCGTGCGTGTGTGTCTGTGTGTGTGTGCGTGCGTGTGTGTCTGTGCGTGCGTGCGTGTGTGTCTGTGTGTGCGTGCGTGAGTGTGCGCGTTTTTGTGATATACCAGGACAATTTTGTAAGTTATAAACTGGTAATCACAAGGGTATTATGCTATAAATGTGCTTTATGAGGACATAGACTAGTGTTCCCATATTTCAAATCGCTTAAAAATCATACTAAACAATGTTTTATTGAAAATGTAAAAATGCAGAAAGTTTCCTGTGATGATTAGGGTTAGGGGTTGTGTTAGGTTTAGGGGATAGAATCTATAGTTTGCGCGGTATAAAAATCATTATGTCTATGGAAAGTCCTCATAAGGATAGGAAAACAAACATGTGTGTGTGTGTCTGTGTGTGCGTGCGTGAGTGTTTGTGTCTGCGTGAGTGTGTGCGTGAGTGAGTCAGTGAGCGTGTGCGTGAGTGTGTGTGTGCGTGCGTGAGTGTGTGCGTGAGTGCGTGTGTGTGTGCGTGCGTGAGTGTGTGTGCGGATAGAGTTAAACACATTTTTACCGGTATAAATATTTGGCGTTTTTCAGTGGAGTTTTTTTAATAATAGTATCAAATGGCCAGAATCCATTTATATCAAGCTTTATTGGCAAGATAAACTTCAAACTTAAGCAATGAAAGTGCTTTTAAAGATTTCCTGTTTCATTGGCATACCCAAAATTAAAGGCTTATAACTCGACAACATTTGTTTTTTTTAAATAAAGGAGGAAAACGTAGATTATGAATGTTCTGAGACTCGCATCCTAAGAAACTGCTGAAAAATCACAAAAACAATTGAGCCAAAACCAACATTATATATCTTTGGGTGTAAACAAGGTGGCTCCAAAAAAATTATTTTGTCTTGTTCCCAATCATGTCAAATTTATTAAAGAAAAATATTGTGTAGATACGACAAAGCAATGAAAAGTGACAGCATTACAAATATCATTTATAACAGTGTCCAAAAGCCTCTCCAAACAAATAAAACATAATAATTGTACATAAAAACTAATTACTAGGGCTGTCAATCGATTAAAATGTTTTATTAAATTAATTACATGGCGTTCCGATTAATTAATTGCAATTAATCGCATATACAAATATTTGCTAATTAATTGCGTACATTTTTTAATGCATTTTTAGCAAATTAATCGCACTGAATTAACTCATTAAATCGACAGCCCTACTAATTACACATGCAAACACAACAATGACTATATTTTTGCATAGCATGACATGATTTTAGTCATGAGATTTCAAAGAATTAGTTTCATTCTGTGTCATTTGAGTCATCATTGAATCTGTGTCGTGTATTTGGCGCCATCTGCTGGTGTCCATATGTAACATTGTGCTTCATGTGGATTATCTAATGATCTATACATCCGATTATCTTGTGTGGGGGCTCGTTTGAAAGACAATCACCTCCTCTAAATAATGTCCTGACATTGCCAATGTATTATTAGACAGAGGGGTGCAACTACACATTTGTTGAGGGGTATGCAACATCAATATTGGCGCCCCCACACCCCACCAAATACACCCAAACACTCACCAAAAAAGTCTGGGCTGGCGTGAACTGAAGTCATTTTATCAGAACTTAGCACAGCTCAGCGTATCAGCGGCAATTACTGTCAAATTTAGACCAGAGTACCTTCCGTGTGCAAAAACAAGGCCATTCAACATGACCCGAAGCAAGTTCGAGGCCCACAAGCTTTATCAACGCTCGAGGCAAGCGGGTCAGTGTTATCCAAGCTCCCACAGAAACTAATAAAGCTCTTGATATAAAAAGAAAAATAGAAACCTAATTGGTGGGATCTGACCTTGGTCACGTCGCAAGAAAGGCCCGGATGGTTTCTCAGTGACCATAATCTAAAAATGACTTCCCCTTACCGCTAGATAACTGCAGAATTTGGTAGGTCCCCTCCCTCTCTTATCCACATTTTCCTCTGAACTTTGCAGACATCGTGTCTGCCTGCTCTCCTAATGAAAGACAAAAATAATATCGAGTGGAAAAGCACCAAGACCTTTCTTGGAAACCTTAAGACAAGTCAGATTTATTGGAGTAAAGTGCTGCTAACCTTAACCCAACATAACAGGGCGACCTCGTGCTGCTGCATTAGATAACAAACGTATCACCAAGTAGCATCTGCAAACAAATGAGAATCTTCTCTAACTTCACTTTTCTGAGTCCTTTGGTGTCTTGGTGGTTTTTAGCGGATGCATGAAGTCCGTGCAGAGGTCAGAAAACATGGTGGGAAACATGAAACGTGGAAGTTGGTTGAGAAAATGTCTAGACAAATGGGACTACATTAAAGATGCTAAAATATAACACAGTTTTGATTTATTTTGGATTTTGTTTAGTCACAACACAATTCCCATATTTCCATTTATGTTAATCCATAGTTATGATGATTTAAAATGTGAGAAAAATAAAAAATTATAATAAAGATTGATTAAGTGTGTGTATATATATATATATTAGGGCTGTCAAACGATTACAATTTTTAATCGAATTAATTACACAGTGTCCCGATTATTTAATCGCGATTAATCGCATATACAAATATTTGCTGAGAAAGCCCCTCATATAACAATAATTCAATATATAATGATTATACATATTTATATCAATATATAATTATACATAGTTATCTTTAAATATTTAAAAATGTATTTCACAAGTGAATTTGTCAATCACTTGGAGATTTATTATGAGGGCTTGTTTGAGCACAGCTGCGTCAGACGTGCTTGTGTAGCGTCTCGGGTGCGTTGCGTCATAAACACATTTTTAGGTCATTGTGTCAAATTAAATATAGTTTAATACTCAGAACACATCTTGAGATCTCTTAGTTCAGATTTGCGCTCCTTCAAGTGTTTTGAACACAAGAATGTAACGCATGTTTGTGTTGTTCTGCTGAAGTGTTTCTTCACTGTATAAACTGTGTATTGCTCACACAGCTGAAGTTTCACTTACTGCCCTCTGGAGTAAACAGGTGGTACTACAAGCTTGCATTTCTCAGGAATCTTCCTTATTATGATGCGATTAATTGCGTAAATTTTTTTACGGCGTTATTTTTTGTCAAATTAATCGCACTGAATTAACGCGTTAAATCGTCAGCCCTAATATATATATATAGATTTTGGGTTAATAATGACCAGGACATTTTCTTGACATGTTTTGTGCACATTATAATTATTTATATTTTATAAAGCAGCTCAATGGAAAGGATGAGGCGAGAACCGGCTTGGCAACATAAATTATATTTTAATGATTAACTTAAACAAAAGACAAACACACACATGACGGACATGTCCGTAAACTATCTCTCTCTCCCGCACGATCCTCTGCAGTCGGCCTTTATCCCTCTCGGAGGCTTGATTAGCCTGATAAGGGACCGGGTGTGTAGAATCACGACCCGGCCCCGCTCTCCGCCCTGCCACATTTTTATTATAATTTTTCTTAAGACACAATTTATAAATCATGTTTTTGGTCTGGGTATCTCAGCGAGTGAAGACGCTGACTATCACACCTGGAGTTGCGAGTTTGAATCCAGGGTGTGGTGAGTGACTCCAGCCAGGTCTCCTAAGCAACCAAATTGGCCCGGTTGCTAGGGAGGCTAGAGTCACATGGGGTAACCTCCTCGTGGTCGCTATAATGTGGTTCTCGATCTCGGTGGGGCGCGTGGTGAGTTGTGCGTGGATGCCGTGGTTGCACATAGAGCGCATTGGGAATTGGGCATTCCAGATTGTGGAGAAAATCCAAAAAGGGGGGTGGGGGGTAAATAGAAATGAATCAATTAACTTGTGACTTTTCTCTTAGTTTGTCTAATACAAACAAATATTGTGTTTAAAGTAATGCACTAATAATGTAAGTTTTTAACAAGTTTTTTACAGTCCATTCCAAAGCAGAAATGTGAAGCTCGTATTTTTGTTAAAGCACTCGTGTTAATCCTTCCATACAAAAACATGTTACTTGAGCTGTAAAGTCAGTGGTGGGACTACTTCTCTAGGGGGAAGAACTTCTGTTCATGCATTATCAATGTTATTATTGTGGATGGATTTTTCACTTTCTGGTATTTTTGACGTGCAAAACAAAAGGCAGTTTATTGCAATTTCAATTTTGCAACATGACACTTTACCCCTTTTACTTAATGTTGATTCATGGAGCCCAAGTGATTGCACAATGACACAAAGATTAAGAAAGAGTAAAGAATAGAAGTGTGTTGACAGTTCTGGCACAACATCCTCAAATCCCATGCATCCCATGCTAAAGTGAACAGCAGTGACACACATGAAAATATTATTTATTATTTATCTTAAGACAAACTTCCAGGACAGCGGTGACATACGGCGCATGTGGCAGGGCATCCAGGCCATCACCAACTACAGGACAACATCAGTTGCCTGTGACAAAGATGCCTCCCTTCCAGATGCGCTGAACGACTTCTACGCTCGGTTTGAAGTGCAGAACGACGTGATGGCGAGGAAGTCCACCCCTCCTCCCAACGACCAGGTGCTCTGTCTTACCACGGCAGATGTGAGGAAAACTCTACGTAGAGTCAACCCACGGAAGGCTGCTGGACCAGACAACAATCCTGGCAGAGTGCTCAGAGGATGTGCAGACCAGCTAGCAGATGTTCTTACCGACATCGTCAACATCTCTCTGAGCAGCGCCGTCGTTCCAACGTGCTTCAAGGCCACCACCATCATCCCCATGCCAAAGAAGTCTTCAGTGTCCTGCCTCAACGACTACCGTCCCGTCGCGACTTACACCCATCATCATGAAGTGCTTCGAGAGGCTCGTCATGAGGCAGATTAAGACCCAGCTGCCCCCTCACTAGACCCACTGCAGTTTGCGTATCGTTCAAACCGTTCAACGGATCGATGCCATCACCACAACCCTCCATCTGGCCCTCACCCACCTAGACAATAAGGACTCATACGTTCGAATGCTGTTCATAGATTTCAGCTCAGCATTCAACACAATCATTCCCCAGCACCTGATTGGAAAGCTGAACCTGCTGGGCCTGGACACCTCCCTCTGCAACTGGATCCTGGACTTCCTGACTGGGAGACCTCAGTCAGTCTGGATCGGGAACAGCATCTCCACCACCGCCACACTGAGCACTGGGGCCCCCAGGGCTGTGTGCTCAGTCCACTGCTGTTCACTCTGCTGACTCACGACTGTGCAGCAATGCACAGCTCGAATCACATCATCAAGTTCGCCGATGACACGACCGTGGTGGGTCTCATCAGCAAGAACAACGAGTCAGCATACAGAGAGGAGGTGCAGCGGCTGACGAACTGGTGTAGAGCCAACAACCTGTCCCTGAATGTCGACAAAACAAAAGAGATGGTTGTTGACTTTAGGAGAGCACAAGGTGAACACACTCCGCTGAACATCGACGGCTCCTCTGTGGAGATCGTCAAGAGCACCAAATTTCTTGGTGTTCACCTGGCGGAGAACCTCACCTGGTCCCTCAACACCAGCTCAATCACCAAGAAAGCCCAGCAGCGTCTCTACTTTCTTCGAAGGCTGAGGAAAGCACATCTCCCACCCCCATCCTCACTACATTCTATAGAGGGACTATTGAGAGCATCCTGAGCAGCTGCATCACTGCCTGGTTTGGGACTTGCACCGTTTCGGACCGCAAAGCCCTGCAGAGGATAGTGAGGACAGCTGAGAAGATCATTGGGGTCTCTCTTCCCTCCATCAAAGACATTTACAAAAAACACTGTATCCGCAAAGCAACCAGCATTGTGGACGACCCCACACACCCCTCACACAAACTCTTTACCCTCCTTCCGTCTGGCAAGAGGTACCGAAGCATTCGGGCCCTCACGGCCAGACTGTGTAACAGCTTCTTCCCCAAGCCATCAGACTCCTCAATACTCAGAGACTGGTTTGACACACACGTGTCCTGAGTTGCACTTTAATAACTGTCACTTTATAACTGTCTGCTACCTCAATAACTGCTATGTGCATAGAACATTATCTCATAGTATGTTATGTTTACATTTTTAGAAACTGTCATCTTTTTGCACTACTGAGTACTGGTCGGCGCTGCACTGTCTATTGTCCTGTTCATTGTCAGTAATTTGTTGTACTGTCCTGTACTTTTTGCACATGTTTGCATGTGCACTTTATATAGGTATATATAGGTAGTTTATATAGGTAGTTTATTTCGTTGTGTTGTCTCATGTGGTCCTATGTTGGTCCTTTGTTGTTTTTATGTAGCACCATGGTCCTGGAGGAACGTTGTCTCGTTTTGCTGTGTACTGTACTAACTGTATATGGTTGAAACGACAATAAAAACCACTTGACTTGACTTGACGTGCACGGCTAATCCTGAATTTGGGATTGGCATTATTGAGTAATTGTGTAGTCGAGTAAATAACAGGTTATTTTTTAATTTGTATGTATTTTATTTCACAAACATCACCAAGAACCTTTCAATATTATCTAACTTCATAGGGCTCCACAATAAGGACTGCCCGATGAATCTGGGCCAGTGCCAGAGAGATTCGGGACAGTTGCTAGAACCGTCATTTGACCGATCGGCCAGTGCTGCATTTGGAGACGAGCGAGCCCAATTATAATGAACTCTCAAAGACGTACAAGCATATAATATACTGGAAGCACTGAGGCACCGGTGCATGAGCGCACAAGAGCAAGTAGATATAGCTGTAGGCCAGATATCTCCAAAAGTGGGCGGGGTTACTCTAGAAGGGGGTTGTGAGAGCGAGAACCACATTATAGTGACCACGAGGAGGTTACCCCATGTGACTCTACCCTCCCTAGCAACCGAGCAAATTTTTGCTTAGGAGACCTGGCTGGAGTCACTCCGCATGCCCTGGATTCAAACTTGCAACTCCAGGTGTGTTAGTCAGCGTCTTCACTCGCTGAGCTTCCCAGACCCCCAATGTTGTGGTTGGGGTTTAAGCAGACTAAATGACTGGAGAAGTCCTGCAAACATCACTAGAGAGAAGTCTGTCGTTTCACAGGAAGATCCAGTCATCACATTTTGATTAAAGATTACGAGGTAAAAACTAAAATAAAAAAACATATGCATGGATGAATCGTTCACGATGAAATCAATAACATGCATTCATTTCATGCCGACTTTAATGTTAGGGGTTCCCTTTATCTTTGCTGGTGGTTTGGAGCTCACGAGAGCGTGCAGACACAAACATTTTTATGATCAGAGTTAGGGCTGGGATGACGCGTCGACGTAATCGATGACGTCGACGCAAAATATGCGCGTCGATTCGTCAGACCAAAACAAAGATGGCGGCGCCGGAGAGTAGAAGCAAAACGAGTGGCTCCTCAGACTACCAGAAGTGCAAGGCGGCACGCACTCGTTCATCTAAAGTGTGGGAATTCTTTAATTTAAAAGGAAAAAATTATGTGATATGTCGTCTTTGCAAAATGGAGATGGCTTTCCATTCTAGCACCACGGCAATGCACCAGCACTAGGGCTGGGATGACGTCGACGCAAAATATGCGCGTCGAATTGTCAGACCCAAAACAAAGATGGCGGCGCCGGCGCCAACACGAGTGGATCCTCAGACTATCAGAAGTGCAAGGCGGCATGCACTCGTTCCTCTAAAGTATGGGAATTATTTAATTTAAAAGGAAACAATTCCGTGATATGTCGTCTTTGCAAAATGGAGATGGCCTTCCATTCTAGCGCCACCCGGGAGCAGCTGCAGATGACAGAGCACCGTAAGTTTTTTTCAACTCCCCACTTTGCACTCGATGTTGGAGTAGGCTATAATACGTTGTCGACACCTAAAGTTTTCGCTTATATAGCTATTAATAATGCGCTTATAGCTATGAATGTCGTGAAAAATACATAGAGGTCACTGACAACGCGCTGACAGACAGGACCAAGCAGGTAACATTTAATAAAGTCTCAACTTTCAAATTTGGACATTCAAAGAAAATTAAACCATAAATAGGCCTACTATTTTGTGGCTCTTTAATGTGTCGTGACAGATTGCCTCAGTTAAAGCTGCTCGTGAACCGATCATCTTTTCCTTGGTTAATTTATAGCATCAATAGGCTAAACATGAATGTAGCCTACATCAGAAGGACTGTTGTTATAACCGCGGAAAGATGTCAGTACAGTAGCCTACAATCCATTATTCAAATTCAAATCCACCGACGTTAATCTTCTCTCTCCTGACTACTTTGTCGGACAAAAATGGCGTATTATGATTGATTGATCAGATCGCCTGTCAATCAAACTCCCAGCAAATTTATTTATTTATTTTTTTTGTACATTTTATACACCCCCACCCCCGATGAAACCGGTATTACCGGTGTTGTCACAAGTCGATTAATCGAATCGAAATCGAATCGGACTGGAAAAAAATGAATCGTTAGATTAATCGATGCATCGAAAAAATAATCGCTAGATTAATCGTTTAAAAAATAATCGTTTATCCCAGCCCTAATCAGAGTGGGAAATTCCCACATTTTTTCATTTTAAATTAGGCCTAATATCTACCTAATGTTTATCAGAATCTGCTTTATTGCCAGGATTGCTTACACATACAAGGAATTTGTCTTGGTGACAGAAGCTTCCAGTACACAGCAATACAATACAGCAACAAGACCGAGATAATAATAACAAATAAATAAAAATAGAATGAAATTAAAATTGAATTACAAAAAAATCTGTCATTTTTTTGTCTTGTTTTTCCAGTAAAAATATCTCAAAATACTTCAAACAAGATACATTTCCATAAGAAGCACAATTGTGTAAGATAATAAGATTTGTTTAGAGAATATATCCAGAGGTGCATCTCACCTGGACACTCAGTGGGAATATAGTCCGTTTGCTCTTAATTAGTTAATTAAATTAATTTTGATGCCTGTATATTTTATGGTTCATTATCGTCATTTTTATGATTAAATAATAAACTTGATATATTAACCATTTGAAACTGTAAAACTCTGAGACCTTCTTGTTGTGCGTGTTACCATGGAGACGTAGCACGTGTGCAGGCTTCACGCTATTCTCCGCGGCATCCACACGCACAACTCACCAAACCACACCGAGAGCGAGAACCACAATATAGTGACTACGAGGAGGTTACCCCATGTGACTCTAGCCTCCCTAGCAACCGGGCCAATTTGGTTGCTTAGGAGTCCTGACTGGGGTCACTCAGCACACCCTGGATTTGAACTCACGACTCCAGATCACCTCTCTTCCCAGACCCCCTTAACTGTAATTTTATCAATAATTTACCGTAAAAAGTACATGTACTCTCTTGTTAAACATAATATACATTTCTACAGTAAAATCATACTTTTGAAATGTACAAAAAAAAAATAAAAAATGTTTTTACAAAATTTTCCTGTAAAATTACATGTATTGTCTTTTTAAATATATTATATTTTTTAACTGAATATTTTACGGTAACTACACATTTACCAATTCATGTTTTTTTTTTGTTTGTGTGTAGCATTTTTACAGTCTTTTACTGTAATTATTTTATTTATTTTTTTGGTGTGTATTATTTAAAAAATTATATTATTAGAAAATAACTTATAATCTTCGACTTTTGGTGCCCACTGTATATACACATTTGAACCTTAAATCTTCATGTTGAATTAAAAGCAAGTTCATGTGTATATCTATAAATCTATATCAGTAAATATAGTATTACTCCTTACCATTAAAAGCAGCCATAACAGGTGAATCTGGATTTATACAAATCTGCTTCTGTTTCAACAGCTGATTGTGATGTTTACTGCATGTACATTCATTTGAACACATTTATCATGGATTATCTCGTGTGGCTGCATGATTATGTATTCATTTGAATATGAAAGCCAGAACCAAAGTGCTTAATAAATGTGTCTTCAAGATCGTGTATTCACGGTAAAAGCGGCGTTTTGCGCTTCATTCAGATCAAACTGGACGCACGAAGCCCTGTTGTTTACACGGGGCCTGCGCGGTTTGATTACGTAATCAAAAGCAAAGCATCTTGGGTAATGTAGTTTAGAACTTGAACTTTGTTTTCTAGAGTGAAACCATGTGGACACGAGTACGTGTAAATTGACCTTTCTTTAATATCCTAAACAGTATTGGATGTAATGCATTACTAAGTAATTAATTACTGTAATTAAATTACTTTTTCATTGAGGAAAAAGTAAGGGATTACTCTTAATTTTTCTGTAATTTAATCACAGTTACGTCTGATGTAATTGCGTTAAACACTGTATAGACTCTAGAACAATTCTATATTAAATAATAGTGAATTTAAAATTTATGTTAATATAAAATAATGTTAAAATGTATGTTTTCTAATTTAACGTGGCACCTTAATTTATTTGATTTTATATGATTTATTTGAAAGAATTAAAATTATATTTTCATGTTTATCTTTGTATTTTTCATCATGGATTCAGAAAGTTATTAGTAATTTGCAATTACTTTTCAGGCAGGGTAATTAGTATAGTAATCTAATTACACTGTTTAAGATGTAATTAATAGTTAGTAATTAATTACACAGTACATATGAGTACATATATTTTTTGTTTTAAAGGAAATATGTTTTGAAAAACAGTTTAGCTTAAACCATTGACTTAATCACTTGTTTAATTCATTTGGAAAGCATATATTATCATAATTGATTTTTATAAAATAATCTTGAGTATTTTGCATACACACGTTGATAAAAATGATGTATATCTGCTGTGCTTAAAAGAAAGAACAATATGATAGTACTTACCATGTTAAAGAAATACAAAATTAAAAACATGCTACTTTTTGGCAAGTGGAATTTCATTGATTTTTGCACACTCATGGTTCAAGAAATCATTGCCAACTTTCACCCCATTAGCCACGGCTCTATACATGTATATAGTATATATATATATAAATACTGAATGTGTGTGTACACACACACACACCCCCACACAATGTATTGTCAATGTAAGGTAGTTGAGAGTTGTTCTCTTTTGAGTGCACATATAGCCTATATCAGATTACTGTTTAGGATTCATGCCAACTGTGTACGTGACGCTCAGTGCCTCTTCACTGTCTGAATGAGTGCCAGTGTGCTCCTCTCAACAGACAGCTCACCTACAGGGGGCAGTGTGCAACATAAGACACTTTCATGTCTGTTGAAATGACATGTCTGATTTATTGCTGTCCAATAATATTTTTGCTTGCATGACAACTAGTACAAATAGGGTGACTTGGTCATTTAGATAGACCGCTCTGTAGGTGCATACAATGCAAGTGAATGGTGGCCAGAACGTTGAAGTTTCAAAAATCACATAAAGGCAGCATGAAAGTAATCCATATGACTCTAGTGGTTTAATGTGTGTCTTCTAAAGCAATGCAATCACTTCGGGTAAGAACCAGATTATTATTAAGCCCATTTTTACTGAATGTGAAAGTTAAAGTGGAGATTTATTGTAAAAATTGCTTAAAAATGAATCTGTTTCACAGCCATACCTATTATATCACCTCTGAAATATTACATAATGTTGCTGAAATATTCTTTTAAAAATATCTATTTGTGTTTTGAAAAATAAAGTCATACACATCTGAGATGGCATGAAAGTGAGTAAATGATTCTATATTTTGATTCTGATAAATCACAAAAAAGGGTCTTTCTGTTCCTTTATAGTCTATGAGACAGCCAGCTTAACCGAAACACAATTTTATGTTCATGCATTAATTAATTAATTAATACATTCATTCATTCATAAAGAAAATAATGTAGTGGATTTTAGTTCAGAATCAGATCGAGTAGTTACTGAAAATAATTTTTATAAAAACATGTTAATAATTTCAATTTTGCAGGTGTAAGACCATATTCAATTCAATGGAAATCAAATTAATTGAATATTCATCAAATATCACTAATCGGCTGCAACATTTGTGTTTTTTGATCTCCAAAATCTTACTAATTAAGGCACATGTTACCAACAAAAGTATTGATTAAAATGCCAATGTTTTTCTGAAAGTGACAGATTTTACTTAGGGGGGAAAATGTATATTTTCATCCGCTCGCGCCTCCGTTACTAACTGTGTGTGTGAATGAGAGGAGGAGGAGGAGGAGGGTTGTTTTTATACGGTCTGAAACCCTGGCCACGCCCCTCTGGGTTGACGTCAGAGTTTTGGTTTGTAGAGGCGACGTGCAGAACGCAGAGTACAAACACAACCACGCGCGAGGAGGAGCACCTCGCTTCAGCGGGATGGAGCTCGCGCGGCACAACCACGAACCCTTAAATCGTTTTTTTAACGGAAAGTGGCGGAATATTCGCGTGTGATGAAACGGGCGCTGCAGATCGCTTGCATTTCGCTGGGTTAGTCGAATCTGACGCGTTGTGCGTGAAAGTTATCAGCTGAAACGGGAGGTGCGCGTGGAGCAAGACTGGATTTAAAGGGCCAGCAGCCAGTGTTGGGTAAGTTACTAAAAAAATGTAATTTTTTTACATCTTCTGCAGTGTAATTATATTTCTGTACTTATTTTTATGGATGAAAATTATTGCATTACTTTCTAAAACCCTGATCAACCTCGACCAGATGAAAAATACAAGGATAAACATGAAACTGTTCTTTTAATTCTTTCAAACTAATTATTCTTGAACTGGCCAAAGAATTTAAAGGGGCAGCGTTAAATAAAAAAATAATACATTTTAACATTTAAACAGTACATTTAGATTTTAAATTCACTGTTGTTTTATATAGAATTGTTCTAGAAGTCTATATAGTGTTTAACTCAATTACATCAGAAGTAACTGTGATTTTAAATTACTGACAATTAAGAGTAATGCCATTTAATTACTTAGTAATGCATTACACCCAACACTGCCAGCAGCACGCAAGCTCGAGCATGGACCGATGCGCCACGGATCTGGACGCGGAGCGGGATAAACAGGTCTGCGAGCTGTGTGGCAAGATGGAAAACCTTCTGAAGTGCGGTCGGTGCAGGATTTCCTTCTACTGCAGCAAGGATCATCAAAAACAACACTGGAAAAAACACAAACTTTCATGTAAAGAGGCTGACAAGACCAAGATTGTACTACAAACTCCACAACAGCCTGAGAAACCAGAAGGAAAAACTGATCCAGATGGGAAACATCTGATCACCAGATCCCAAAGTTCAGAGACTGACAGCAAAAACACACAACTCAAATCCCAACCACAAAAACTGGCCACTGATTATATTGTTCCATGCATGAACAAACATGGTATTTGTGTAGTGGACAACTTTCTGGGTGAAGACATTGGACTGTCCATCCTAGAAGACGTGAAAGCTCTTCATCAGACCGGTAAATTCACTGATGGACAGCTGGTGAGTCAGAAAAGTGACTCTTCTAAGGACATAAGGGGGGATCAAATCACCTGGATCGAGGGGAAGGAACCTGGATGTGAGAAGATCCGGTTCTTGATGAGTCGTATGGATGACCTGGTCAGGCATTGCAATGGAAAACTGGGAAACTACACGATAAATGGAAGGACGAAAGTAAGTATTTGACGGAAAGAAATGCTTTTAGACACCTGTGCATGCCCCATGTCACGTTCTCTTAAATCATGATAGTAGGAGCTGTTACATTACTCAGAAAACCCTAAGTTGACTTTACTCAATTGATTGAGTAAACTTGTTCCCTCAATTGAATTGAGTAATGGCGTCTACAGAACTTGTGTATTTAAGTTAACTTAATTTGGTGATCATATAGAATGAACTTAACTAACTTTACTAAGTTAAGGTAACTAGATGCAACTTGACTCAGATTTGCTATTTAAACGTTGTTGTTGTATCTACTTAATAATTTGAGTTGTACGGACTCAAATTTAGGTCATACTAAATTTCAGTAATGACAACATTAGGGTTTCCAACCTAGGCTGGTTTAAGATGGTTTTAGGTGTTCTAAACCCAGTCTGACCAGACTGTCAAGTACCCAAACCCCCTCTTAAACTAGCCAAGAGACCAGCTTAGACCAGCAAACTATCTTGAGCTGGTTTTTAGGTAGTAATTAACAGTATTTACTGTTCAATCTGCATTTCAGAAACTACATACTGTAAGTTTCCCATGCGTTTTGATGTTGTTATTGCCATTATTAGAGGTACACATCACTACTTTTATAGCTCATACTAATTATTCTTATTATTTGGCTCTTTTTGAATTGCCACACCATAGCAACCCGCTCTCAACCATCCAGAACACCCAAACAACCTTTCAGAAAGGCGTATCAGTTGCACAGCAGCCCTCTAGCAAAGGCTAGTAATGGTCTACCAAGAACCCAGAATGCTTTAAAGAAATGTTTGGGCCTGAATTTAGTATAGTTTAAGCTCAATCAACAACATTTGTGGCTTTGTGCTGATTAGCACAAAGAATAATTCAGATTTCCCTCGTTTATTTAAACAGAAATGGTGGTTGCAATAAGTCTCTTACTGTGGAAGTGAATGGGGCTAGTCCATAAACATTAAAATACACATTGTTTCGAAAGTACAGCCGTGGCCAAAAGTATTGGCAGTGACATCAATTTGGTGTTTCAAAGTTTGCTGCTTCAGTATTTGTAGATTATTTTGTCACATGTTTCTATGGTATACTGGAAAACAATAAGCGTTTCATAAGTTTTAAAGGCTTTTATTGGCAAAAATATTCAATAAATGCAAAGAGTCAATATTTACAGTGTTGACCCTTGTTCTTCATAACCTCGGCAATTCACTCTGGCATGCTGGATATCAGCTTCAGGGACAAATCCTGACTGATGGCGATCCATTCTTGCCTTATTAGTGCTCGGAGTTGATCACAATTTCTGGGCTTCGGTTTGTCCACTCGCCTTTTGAGGATTGACCACAGGTTCTCTATGGGATTAAGATCCGGGGAGTTGCCTGGCCACGGATCCAAAATTTCAATGCAATGATCTCTGAGCCACTTCATTATTACTCTTACCTTGTGACATGGTGCTCCATCATGCTGGAAAATGCACGGATCATCACCAAATTGCTCCTGGATCCTTGGGAGAAGTTGCTCTTGCAGGACGTTTTGATACCATTCTTTATTCATGGCAGTGTTTTTGGGCAGGATTGTGAGAGAGCCCACTCCCTGTGATGAAAAGCAACCCCACACATGGATGGTCTCAGGATTCTTCACTGTTGGCACCACACAGGACTCATGGTAGCGTTCACCTTTTCTTCTCCAGACTATCGATTTTACAGATGTCCCAAACAGTCGGAAGGGGGCTTCATCAGAGAACATAACTTTGCGCCAGTCTTCTGCTGTCCAATCCTTGTACTTCCTGCAGAATTTCAGTCTGTCCTTGATGTTTTTCTTGGAGAGAAGTGGATTCTTTGCTGCCCTTCATGACACCAGGCCATTGCCCAAAAGTCTTCGCCTCACCGTGCATGCAGATGCACTCACACCAACCTGCTGCCAATATTGAGCTCTGCACTGGTGGTGACACGATTCTGTAGCTGACTCCTCAGGAGGAGACAGTCCTGGCGCCTGCTGGACACTCTGGGACGTCCTGAAGCCTTCTTCACTTTACTGTTGAAGTTCTTGATGATCCAGTAAATGGTTCTTTCAGGTGCAATATTCTTTGCAGCAATTTCCTTGCATGTGAGGCCATTTTGATGCATAGCGATGATGGCTGCACGTCTTTTTTTAGAGGTAACCATTGCTAACAAGAACACAATGATTGGAAGCACTTCTTCCCTCCTTTTAAAGCAATCAGTCCGCTCTTATAATCCAATCAGAATGATAGAGTGATGTCACCTGACTAGTCCTCGTTCACACTTTCCCAGGTGCTGCTGATATGATTAGTGAAATTATGTTAGCTGGTCGTTTTGTGCCAGGGCCAAAAAAACAGTGAAATTTGGGTTTTTGTGATAAAGTAAAAAAAAATTGGCCAATGAAGCTTTTTGCAATTATCTAAAATGCATCTGATCACTCTCCACAATAATCTAGAAACAATGTGAATCAACACCAAAACAACTGAAGAAGAAACACAACATTTAAGTCACTGCCAATACTTTTGGTCACGGCTGTATAGCCACAATATGTCAAAATGAATGTTTACATGAATTTAGTGTGATTAAAAGTGCTTTTTAACTATCTGTGTGAAGTTATATCCAATATTTAAACTTTTTTGATATGAATACGTAATGCTGGGAAACCATGTGAGCGGTTTTATCACCCTTTAATAATTTTAACATGTAAAATGATTACAAATGTACCTTTGAAACGTGTGTATTTGATGTTTATGCAACTTTTCTTTTTTAAAGGGATGAATTTAAACACTTTAGCACAATTTGTTTTTATGTGCTAAGCAATATTATGCTACAAAAGCTTTGTAATGGACTTAGTAAACCCTCAACTTTCCTTTAAAAGTGCACTCAGTCCATTACAAAGTACAGTTGAAGTGAGAAGTTGCTTATTTACGGCTGACGTCATTAAAACACATTTTTTAACCACGCTACAGATTTAATATTAGCCATCATACCGCTCCGGAAGGAGACAAACTCTGTCTCCTAGAGATGAATGTAGTTTGGTGTGAAAACAAAGGTGTTAACATTGCAAGCGTGTGACGTTGAAGCGCTCTAAAGTTTTTACACCTTACATATTTTGCGGCTGCGTCATCAGTCATAATGCTGCACATTTGACATGTAAAGCAGAAATGGCAAAAAGGCTTTTTTGTGTGTGCACCAGCTGCATGGTGAAGAGACACTTAAACACCTGTTACATCTCCATTAACGGGTGCTCTGGGCCAAAAAATGCCCCCAAAATTCAAAATATGGTGCGACAACCCCCGGTCACCATCTACTTTGTTATATGGAAAAGAGCAGTGTGAACATTGTTCAAAACATCTCCTTTTGTGTTCCACAGAAGGAATGAAGTCACATGAGAGTGAGTGAATATATAAATGAATATGTTTGAGTGAATGAACCTTAGATTGAACTCTTAACACGTGTACTGCTATTGTGGGCTGCAGCATTACAATACCCTCTCTGTACACGACATACTTTCGGTCAGTGGATCTATGCAAACAATGCATATGGAGAGAGGGCTGCTTTTACTGACATTTGACCTAATTTGCTGGTTTGCACAAAGAGGAAGTCTTTGGCTTCTGCAGGGTTTTCTCTCCATTGAGACTTATATGTAATCATTTAGTCTCTCGATCAAACTGTTTGGTCGTTTGAAATTGCCTATATAGTCTGTAAAGAAAAAGCTTAAGAATTGTGTAGACCTTAAAGCATGCAACGTGTTTGGATATTGATCTAAGGCATTGAAGGGAAATTGAAAATTCTGTCATTCCAAAATTGTACGATTTTCTGTCTTCCGTGGAACACAAAGGGTGAATGTTTGAAGAAATATCGTGGTCGATCTTTTCCTTATGATGGAAGTAAATGGAGACTGGGGTTGTTAAGCTCTAAAGGTAGTCTTGTGTGCTATATTCCAAGTCAATAATGGACATTTAGGCCCAATTGAAAACCGTGCCCTTACTACAACAGGTTTGACGTCAGTGAGTGCGTTATAATTGGAAAAAATCAACGTATTAAAAAAATGACCAACGTAAACAGACAACGGACATGTGCACAACAATTGGATAAGCTGGTAAGAACGCCAGTACAGGTGTTTACATGCAATGCATAATCGGGGTAAACGTGGAAAAATGTACACTGTTTGTGCTTAAACCATTTATTTCTTTAATAAAGGAAAATCGTTGAAGGCGTTTATGATCTTACACGTTGTCCGCTTATTAAGAATGTGCATGTAAACGTGGACAATTACAATTGATTATGTCTTGAAATATGCAGGGACTAATGATGTTTGGCATTAGTGGTGCACTGATCAGGAAATTTGAGGCCGATACAATCTCTGATTTAAAAAAAATATATATATATTTTCTTTAATTACGTATATTTTTATTTTATTTTTTAATAAACTCTTAAGATCGGCCAGTACAATACCTATTTATTTATTTTTCTTAAAGTGCCCTCTGCCACACTTTTGCAAGTTATATGCCGCAGTTAAATGCCCCACACAGTAAAATTACAGTAACACTTTACAAAAAGGTTTAATTTGTTAACATTATTTAACTAATGAACAATGTTAGTTACAACATACAGGAATGCATTTTTACAATCAAAAGTTGTATTCGTTAATGCACTATGACCTAACAACGAACAATTGCATTTTTATTAACTAATAATATGATTAATAAATGCTGTAAAAAATATATTATTCATTGTTTGTTCATGATACCCAATGCATTAATGTTAAAGAAACGAAACCTTTTTATTAAGTGTTACCAAAGTTACGTCTTCGTGACGTACTGGCAACCAAAAACCATGAGAGCATCACACACAGCAGAGATGTGTTCAAAAATAAGACAAATATATCTATTACAAGCAATAAACTGCTCCAGTGAGTAATTTATTTATGTTTATGATGATGTTTAAGGTCTTTTGCATTTTGCTGTAATACAAGTGCATGAAGACGTGGCGTCGTTATTGAAGGTTAAATGGTTACATCTGTTATAAGTGGTAATGTGACCATCATTAATCTGATTTAAATTGGGATCCTCACAGAATAGCGCCGAGATGAGTGACTGGGATATTGAGAGCACCTGAAGAGCGTGCGTGTTTGATTGACACCGCGAGAGAACATATTGAAGGGAGTGATGCTAAAAGTGCTCATGATCTCTATCATTCTACACAACGTCTGATTGTCATGACTCGCGTTGCATCACGTGTACTCAGATTTGTATTTGCATGTTTATTTGTTATTGTTAATATGCCTTTTTATCCTCTTCCTGCTCTCTGTGCAACGAGTCAGAATAATTACCGTAATGACTCTAGAAAATGGGCAACTTATCCTTACACGTTTTTAAAACCAAACGGCATATTCATGTGAATTAAATCATGTCTGAAAGTTTACATTTGTGAATGCTTAGAATCGCTAACGTCTCAGCCTCCGAAGGCCACTCTGTTATGCTTCAAGGGCAAATGCTCATTCATTAGAGGAGGTGTGTGTATGTGTGACCCTGTGCACTGCCAAAAAGATCGGCCCTAAATCTAGGTACAAATCGGTGCACCCCTATTTGACATCATCGACTTCAAAGCTAACGTGACATTAATGATGCCATTTGATTTGATGGTGGTTTTATGTCATTTTGGAGCTTGACAGCCCCAGTCCCCTTTCACTTGCATTATTTGGTACATAGTTGGTCTTTTGTGTTCTCCGAAATAAAGAAGGACGCCAAACCATACTTTGGCATAGTGCATGTGACGCACGTGCCGAACGCGTCCGTTTGTGCTCTCGGTTTAAAAGAGTACAGTTGAAGTCAGAAGTTTACATATACTAAGTTAACTGTGCCTTTAAGCAGCTCGGAAAATTTCAGAAAATGATGTCAAGCCTTTAGGCAATTCGCTTCTGATAGGCTAATTGGAGTCAACTGTGGATGTATTTTAAGGCCTACTGTCAGACTCGGTGCTTTGCTTCACATGATGGGGAAATCAAAAGAAATCAGAAAAACAATTGTGGACCTCCACAAGTCTGGTTCATCCTTGGCAACAATTTCCAAAAGCCTGAAGGCACCACGTTCATCTGTACAAACAATAGTACACAAGTATAAACACCATGTGACCACACAGCATCATACCGCTCAGGAAGGAGACGCATTCTGTCTCCTAGAGTTGAACGTAGTTTGGTGTGAAAGGTGCAAATCAACCCCAGAACAACAGCAAAGGACCTTGTGAAGATGCTGGAGGAAACCGGTAGACGAGTATCTATATCCACAGCAAAACAAGTCCTATATTGACATAACCTGAAAGGCTGCTCCAAAACCACCATAAACAAGCCAGACTACAAGTGCACATGGGGACAAAGTTCTTACTTTTTGGAGGAATGTCCTTTGGTCTGATGAAGCAAATATTGAACTGTTTGGCCATAATGACCATCGTTATGTTTGGAGGAATAAGGGTGAGACTTTCAGGCTGAAGAACACCATCCCAACCGTGAAGCATGGGGGTGCACAATCATGTTGTGGGGGTGCATTGCTGCAGGAGGGATTGGTGCACTTCACAAAATAGATGGCATCATGAGGAAGGAAAATTATGTGGATATATTGAAGCAATATCTCATGACATCAGCCAGGAAGTTAAAGCTCGGTCGCAAATGGGTCTTCCAAATGGACAATGACCCCCCCAAGCACACCTCCAGAGTTGTGGCTAAATGGCTTAAGGACAACAAAGTCAAGATATTGGAGTGGCCATAACAAATCCCTGACCTCAATCTGCTGCATGTGCGAGCAAGGAGGCCTACAAACCGGACACCGTTACTCCAGTTCAGTTTGGAGGAATGGGACAAAATTCCAGCAACTTATTGTGAGAAGCTTGTGGAAGGATCCCCAAAACATTTGACCCAAGATAAACAATTTAAAGCCAAATACAAACAAATGTGTGTAAACTTCTGACTTCAACTGAATACTTTAAAAGGCTGAGCTGTAGACCAGGTGCAAGAGAAACAGAGAAACAAAATATCCCCTGGACATATTAGCATATATATATATATATATGAGAGAGAGAGAGAGAGAGAGAGAGAGAGATTTTCTACACAACATTGCACTCGTTCCTCAGGCAGGAATCCAACAACCACTGCTTTGAAAAAACGCTTCTGGTGTTTTGTCAGTTTGCAGCTGTCGTGCAAAATAGGAAAAGAGGAAGCTGGAGGTGTTTGTGTCGTGGGAATGCCGAACATGTTACAGAGAATATTCTCTCGATAACTCGCATTAATGTAAGGTAGAGCGCTGGCCCTGCTGACTTAGTGTAGATCATATCAGCCAGTCTTCAATGATGATGTACATTTACTGTGAACTAAGAGTCTTTTAGAGAAATGAAAAGCACGTTCATGTTTTTGTGTGTGTGTGTTTTCAAAAATGAAGCTTCTGTCATGTACTCACCCTCGTGTTGTTCTAAACCATTGTGACTTTCTTTTCTACTAATGCACTAAAATAAGATGACTGCCTTTTTAAGAATGGATCCACTGTCTGCTGAACTAGTTGGAGGCTCGGTGTAGCAATCTGTTAATTTATTATTATAATTATGAATTTACTTTATTTCCAGTGTTTTATATCAGTCATGAAGGTTATTTGAGAGCGTGGCTTATATTGGACACAAAAATAAACAGTGGCATGAGGTTTGCTCTGCTCGCAATCTGTTCAACTTTTCTTATCCAACAATCAAAGCAAATATTATTGTTTCAATAATCAGTTGTTTTGGAAGAGCCAAAAAGCTCTGATTGTCCAGAAAATGGTTTATAGATGAGCGTTTTGTCCCTTTAAGATGGCACAGGCCACCTGTTTACATAGTAAAGAAAGAAATGTACGTTTTAGACATTTTATTGGTTTAAAATTCATACTCTCACATTGGATATTTCAACAGAACTTGCAGCTCATCTATAGTCAAAGATGTTCACTGTATGTTTGTGCAGACTTGCTATTGATGAGTTCTTTTATAGTCCGTTTCAGTTTTACTTCATACATATTAAATCGACAGCCGTTAATTCAGTGCGATTAATTTGACAAAAAATAACGCGTTAAAAAATGAACGTAATTAATCGCAATACCCCCAGAACGTAATAAGGAAGATTCCTGAGAAATGTAAGCTTGTAGTACCACCTGTTTACTCCAGAGGGCAGTAAGTGAAACTTCAGCTGTATGACCAACACACAGTTTATACAGTGTACAAAACAACCCTTCAGCAGAACAACACAAACATGCGTTACGTTCTTGTGTTCAAAACACTTGGAGCGCAAATCTGAACTAAGAGATCTCAAGATGTGTTTTAAGTATTAAACTATATTTAATTTGACACAGTGACCTAAAACATTTTATGTTTATGACGCAACGCACCCGAGACGCTACATTTACATTTATGCATTTAGCAGATGCTTTTATCCAAAGCGACTTACAGTGCACTTATTACAGGGACAATCCCCCCGGAGCAACCTGGAGTTAAGTGCCTTGCTCAAGGACACTATGGTGGTGGCTGTGGGGATAGAACCAGTGACCTTCTGATTACCAGTGATGCGCTTTAGCCCACTACACCACCATCACTCCGGCTACACAAGCATGTCTGGCGCAGGTGTAAATTAACATAAAACACAGACGGCGTGGCCACGTGTGTCTCTCTCGAACTGGCGTTGTCAGCTACTCTTTGTCCCTCTCGCCTGGGTGGATGGCAGTGTTGAGGACACTTCGACGGGCATCCTTCCTCCTTCCCGGGTTTCGGCACCAATGTAAAGTGGTTAAGATGGGCGAGGAGGAGTCAAGAACTGGCTTGACAATATAAAGTTTAATGTTAAACTTAAAAACACACAAACATAATTACATAAAGGGCAGCTGCCTGTAATTCTCTCTCTCTCGAACTGTCGTCACCGGCCACCTTTATTCCTCATGCGCCCCATCAGGCTGATTGGGGACCGGGCGTGTGTCGTTCCAGCCCCGCCCTCTTCCGCTCTACTCTCCTACCGCTGTGCCTTGCACCCCGTCTGCCGGCTGGTCATCCCTGGCTTCCTTGAACTGGGAGGAGACAGGAGGGTAAAAACAACAACAAAAAACAAAATAGGCGAGGGAAAGGCCAACAAAGAGCGACAGAGAGAGGAAAAGAAACTCACTCACCAGTTCTCTGATGCACCGCCACGTGGTCCTCGATCACTCCTCCACCCTCTCGGTGGACAGCAGCTGCTCCTCCCCGGGCGGACCGGAGTCAGACCTCCGACTCCCAGTGGACAGAACGCCCATCTGTGTTCCCGACAATCTGTGGGGACACTCCTCCGGCCATGGCAGCGGCCCTACCGCTCCAGACGGTGTGGGAGTCACTTCCCTCCTCCCCTCATGGACTGCGGCCTTCTCTCGACCCTGCCACGTTCCTGGGGGACAGCAGGGCACTCCTCCACCCCTGGCAGCGGCTCTTATCACGCCAGGCGGTCGGGGAGTCCAGTCATCACTCAACCCGCGGATGGCGGCCGTTCCCCGCGTCCGGTGCGGTCAGGCTACTCCGTCCCCCAGGGGACGGCAGTGGCGCTCCCCTGGGTGGACGGCAGTGTCGAGGACTCTGCGACGGGCATCCCTCCTCCCCTCCTCCCCGGGTTTTGGCACCAATGTAAAGGGGTTAAGATGGTCAAGGAGGCGGCGAGAACCGGCCAATGATAAACTTAATTACATACAGGGCAGCTGCCTGTAATTCTCCCTCTCTCGAACTGTCGTCACCGGCCGCCTTTATCCCTTGCGCGCCCCATCAGGCTGATTAGGCACCGGGTGTGTGTATCGTTCCAGCCCGGCCCCGCCTTCATCCACTCTACAGGCTGATTCAGCGCCGGTTGTCCATCGTTACGGCCCAGCCACGTCCTGCTTCTCACACTGCCAAAAACAAAAAAATACTACACTAACTCAGATAACCACTCTGTACAGTTGTGCTGAGAAGAATGCTATCTCTGAAAGCTATTCTGAGAAGTGGGTTGGCGCTGATTTGGCGGCACGAAGGGGGCCTACACAATATTAGGCAGGTGGTTTTAATGTTGTGGCAGATTTTTGTTTTGTTTTATTGAACCCGAAACATTCCTTTTAAACTCGTGTAAGATTTGTGCCCCTATATTGAATTAAACATTTAAATGTATCAAGAATTCTTTGGAAAACAAATCAAATAGTCCGGTATGATTCCCACACCTAGTGTCCATGTGAACCCTTCACTGTAGGTCTGGAGCAAGTCTTCACTAATGAGGGATCCTGCTGTAGGGTTCTTTCTTGGTCCAGAGGTTGGAAACGCTAATATGTCGACATCGACTTGAACTGGTTGACTGGAATGTAAACAAAGGCCCTCCACGGCTGGGTCGGCCTGTTAATAAGGCCTTAAAGGAATGCGGAAGATGACGCTGCTACGCTCCAACACACACACGCGCACACAGTTTACAGTAAGAACCCAACCTGTTTTGTTTGGTGGACATTACATGTTATCTTTTGTTTTTTTCAAAATAGCATGGTATTACCATCAGAAACAATCGCTTTACCATGGTACCACGACAGTACTTTTTAAAGGATATTTACAGCAGAATTGATTTACAGCTTTTTGACTCCAGAAACAAGGAAATGATGAATACATTGCAACGTTTAGATACTCATTGTTATTTCCATTTGTGTTTTGTATGCATGTCCAAATTTTAACTGGTGATCTGCAACCTGTTCAACTCTTCCTTCGGGTCTTTTTGTTTTCAAGAGATTGTTTAGGAAGTGTGTGTGTGTGTGTGTGCGCTAGCGAGAGGCCTGAAGGGGGGTTCCTGTGTTTTTTAGTCATTTGGTTTTGAAGTCAAACCCCTCCCATATTTTGTTACTATAGGCTTGTAAATGACCCACCTCGAGAACAACAGTGTCCGAACGCTGTGATTTATTATCATTTTCTTCATCTCTTGTTTCAGACTCCGCACAGCCCGCTCTATTGTGCGCCAGACCTCACACTTTCTTAGGCAGTGATAAATATGTTTACCCATCTTGTGTCATCTCCTTCAGTTGTGAGTGAGACCGCCGTTGCCTCCCTCACGCACCGCACGTAGCATGACCATTAAAATACTGCTTCCTCTGGCTGGGAGCCAGGCATCCGGGAGTTCAGATTAGTTCAACTCTGTCTCTCTTGCTTACACATGGAGGTTTGGCAGCGTCAGATATAGAGTCTTCCATGAGATGAAGAAGGCTTCTAAAGCACGAAATGTTGTGACGCTCAGGAAACAATTGCCAGCCAGCCGTCCAGTCCAGATAGACCTCCTGCAGTAGCATGAGATGTTGTCTCAAGGAGTCTAATTTGACACACACACAAAAGGTTAAAGAAATAGTTTACCCCAAAATGTAATACTCTGTCATTTACACACCCTCATGTTATTCCAAACCCATATGATTATCTTCCGTAGAACACACAAGGTGCATTATTGAAGAATATCCAGGCTAGGACTATCGATACAGAAGACCCGATTTGAGTCTGATTCACAAGCTCTCGATCCAATTCTGATTTTAAAGCAATTTGATTCAGATTATTTGGGTATATTTCAGTTATAATGTCTATTTTGTTTACATATGAAAGACATTTTCGCTCATCTAATGCTGTAAATTATACATGGGACCTTCTAACTTGGTATATTACGACAATATTAATGGAAAAAATGAACCACAGTTGCCTAAAATATGCAGATCAATTGCTATTTATTCAGGCGATATAATAATCAACATAATCAAAACGGAAGTGAAACTTTTAAAGTATTTAAAAATATCAATCTTGCGATTTTAGGATGGATTATCGGGATCATCTTTTAAAGGAAGATCGCATTTAACCGTAAAATGGATCTTTTTAGCAGGCCTTAATTAGAGGTGTAATGGTACGAGTCATGAATGTATAATCTGGACAAACTTGCTTCGTTGTTGAATGTGAAATTTAACAATGTAGATATCGACTGAAAACAATTACATGCTTCATTACACGTTTGGCTGCAGTTTCCCAGTGAAATGTCCAGCGGGGGGCGCCAAAATTCAGTGTTGTAATGATACAAGGTTAAAGTTAATATTAAATGGAGGTTTTAATGACCAAAACGTCACTCCATAACCTAAACCATTAAACTAAACTTAACCAACAGTTAAGTTTAGGTATCCCACATTACCCTTAACCAACACCTAAACCTAACCGATAGGGTCCAAAAATAATGAGAAATGAAAAGCGCATATTTTGAAGCAACCACGTCATCTCGTATCGCTTCTACGACACTCTCGTGTCATTGTGCGTCTTTGACTGGCCTCGAAATGCGGCCTTACAAGTCCAAAGTCCAACACACTGAGATTAGCTGCCGCAGAAGCTAATCATTTTGGAATAAGTGTATATATTTATAAAGGTGGGTCTATAATTTAAGCGTAAAAATGTATCGTGTTTTTAAGAGCTGTTGTGGTTGTTATATGTGTGAAACTGAATAAAATGGACAGTTGTTGTAGTGCCTCCAGGTTGGGATGCACCGATATACATAATTTAATTTTTTTTTGGCCGATACCGATTTGAACAAATAACTATTCACCGATACCAATGCCGATATACCTTATTTTGTCATCAGATCATTGTTTTGCTCAGGAATTGTTTTTAAAAATGTAAAAAGAGGTACAAAAGCTTTTGTTCTAAGTAATTTCCATTGAACATGGATTGGATCTGATGAACACATTTAAAGGGAGACACAATGAAAGATAACTAAATATATAACCGGGAAGAAATCGGCCCGGGATTCTACATGGCAACTGGCCCATAAGTTGAGCATGGGGGGGGGTGTTATTCTCTGTCCTTTTCTGCATTTTGTGGTCCATTCAGCATAACGCGGTGGATCATTTTAGCTTATCGCGGCCGACCCACAGGTCTGCTCTGTTCTCCCGATGGCCAGTCCACCCCTGATTGGCCCCAAAGTGTGTCGGCACACTGGGAAAATGCCCGGTATTCCAGATTACCAGTCCGGCCTTGATCATAACATGATGCTTGATGTAAAATAAAAAGGTTATTTTTATACATCTAAAACATCGTTACACTTTTTTTTGCCGTTCAGAACAACAAAACTCACATTTTACATGTTTTTACTGTATATAATATAACATCACAAATTCATATTATACAAACATATTATGCTGGACATAATAGAAATGTCAACTACATCTATTAAAAATAAAAAGTTACCAAAGAAACAAAACACCCTTTTAAATTCTAAAGTGCTGTGTAATGGATAATGGAAAATGCTGTCCAGAGCACTAGAGGGTGCCACTTGCTTACACAATGCTGACTGAAGTGCTGATTGCAGTCTATTTTTAAACGTAAACTTTCAAGCTTTTGTAATCACACAAAAAAAGGCCTTATTGTGATTTCAAACTCAACTTAATCGTACAGCCTTAATGGTTATCAAACTCAAGTGTATCAGAAGTCAAAGTTTGCCGTTTTCAAAGCATTTGTATGGTGTTACCTCATCATGTAGAGGTAAGTTCTGCTTTCACTAGTGTCACGTAACTACAGTTTTTCTCATTAATGCGAGAATGAGAAAGAATAAAAATTAAATATTGCATGTTCTTTGGAGTGCCGAACCTTCTACATTCTGTGGCTATCATTATTTCTGGATTGTGCATTTGAATTCAAAGAGTTTTACAAAGTGTGATGATAATTAATTATAAATGAACCATTGGTTGTTTTTTTTTATACCGGTATTTTCATGCTTAAATTGATTCACCAACCGTTTTAATTCGGTCATTAATGCGCCGATAAATATCGGTGGCCGATACATCGGTGCATCCCTACCTCTAGTGTTAATTTCACCAGGGCAATGCGATGAAACGTAAAATTCGGCACATAAAAGTCAGTTTGCGAAAATGTAGTTATAGTAACATGCATTCTATGAGACAAGGTTCCCAAAAACAACTCGCGCTATTGGTCGAGTCACGGTTTGAATGAGTTTGTTAGTGCTCTGTATCTGACTGTTTTCTCCAAATGTTCACAGGCGATGGTGGCGTGTTATCCGGGTAAAGGCACTGGTTATGTGCGCCACGTTGATAACCCGAATGGCGATGGGAGATGCGTCACATGCATATATTACCTGAATAAGAATTGGGATGCCAAGGTAAGTGATTTAGGCAACTTCACAGGTTATGTTTGAATTTAGTGTCTAACGGTTTATTTGACAACGGGGGAAAAACAAATGTAAACTTAAAGGGATACTCCAGCTGTGGGAAGATGAATGTGTATTTAATAGTGGTCATTTATGTAGTAGAAATGTGAAATTATTTTTGAATTTGAAGCATTCTAGACTGAGAAAAGGCAAAAAATGTATTTTTTACTCATGTGGCTGAAAGACAACAACTCCCAGAATGCACTTGCTTTGCCGCACTTACGAGGCCACTCCCAAACCACGATTATGCCGGGTGTCCAAACTCTGTACATTACGTCTTAGTAACAAAAAGAAATACAAAACAAATACTCACTTTACACTAAGCCGTCCATTTGTCCCTGCAGGCTTTGGCTGGCGTTTCAATTTATCTTTGGGATCCTGAAATAAGTTTCCAGGACCCCCTGTCCATGTGTGGTACAAAACTTGGGTGCTCAGTTACACATGCTAGCGGTGCAGTTTCATCAGCGGATTCAGCGATCTCATGCAGAAGAAAATGGCATCGCTGAAATTCAGCGACAGCAATAGGACTCTATATCTGTTTGCATAGACGCACAGCGAGAGCACTGACACCACCAGTTCAGCCCCAGCTCGAGTCTGGCCGGGCTCTTCCTCCTGACCGCCAAGCAGGTCTTGCTCCCCTGCTGCAGCAGCTGCTCCGCCGCCTCTTGTTCCTCCATCTCCCGCAACTGTTTGTCGCTGTATTGCGGCTCAGTATAGGTAGCCGTGAGCATCCGATTCACACAAAAGATCTGCGAAATCCCCATCTGTCATTACTTCAAAACTTTCTTCCGCCATCGTGATTAGACTATTATACAAAGTTTTACAGAGCAAGAGCCTGTTAGCTTAGCTTAAAGATGGCTGACACTATCTTTACATTCTATGAGTAAGATCCCGCCTCATATGGGCGTGGTGAAAACATGCGAACTAGCTACTAATACTGGCTGTAGTTTAAAGCCTCTGTCCCAAAAATCCTCAGATGACGCTAAAATGACGATTTTTAAGCGCCATCGGAGGATTTTTTCCAGACTAAAAATGAAATTTTCTCTCATATCATGGGGATATGGGGAAGCAGGGTAATTCGAAAATACTACTGGTTTTCTACTGATACAAAGCTTAATGCTACATCCTGGAGTATCCCTTTAAGGCTGGTCCGGAATATGCGCGCCCTTGAGTAAATAGACAGGTGACTGGCCCTTTTAACTGTAAATTGGGACTTTCTTTGCCATGCTGATGAGCATTAAGATTTCTTCCATTTATGTGTATATGAGTGACCCTTATCGGCCTGTACTGATTGACCATCAGCAAGAATGGCCACCACGAAGTACGTGCATCTAGCCCCGCATCATTTTACCCTAATTCCATTAACCTCCGAGATTTTAATCTCCAGAGAAAACCTGGAGGAGCGATCCGAAACCGGCTTATTGAGTCAAGAAAATAAGGCAGCAGGCTTATTAAAAGGGAAAAGAGAGGTTTCACACATGTGGATATCAGTTCAAGCAGTTAATGCAGCACTGGTTGCAAAGATCTGTTAATAAACGTGGCATAAATGTCCTGTTTGAATGAGCTATATACACTGTATTCATTTTTTTTAATGTTAAGAAGGCCCATATGTTGTTTTTCAGTGACTCTGAAGTTCCATTTTCACACATACTTCCTTTCCACAATATTTACCATGGTTACCTTTAGCTGCTTGGTTACACTGCCCCATTTTAGACAAACAAATAACTTTGGACATTTTACCCTTTTCTACTTGTGCCATTTTACTGTTAAATGGTAAATGGTCTGCACTTATATAGCACCTTTTTAACCTTAGCGGTATTCAAAGCGCTTCACACTGTGATTCTCACACACACACTCACACACCAATGGTGGCAGAGTTGCTATGCAAGGTGCTAGCCTGTCATTGGGAGCAACTTGGGGTTCAGTGTCTTGCCCAAGGACACTTCGGCATGTGAAGTCATGTGGGCCGGGAACCCTGCGATTAGTGGCCGACCCGCTCTACCACCTGATCCACAGCCACCCCTGTTTTCTCTGATAGTTTCTTTAAAGACTGCAGGAAAGAAATAAAGGGTAATCCTGTGGTTTGTATCCCCAGTCGTCATTGGTCGTTTCAGTCACTTCAGCCACAATAGTGTCTGTGTGTTTTGGGTCAGTGTTAGGAGAGCTTGTTTCCATCATGTCTTCCATTACTGCTGGTTTTGCTCCATTCAGGCCAGTTTTCTGCCTGTGTCGGAGAGTAGGACTACTGAAAATGCCTCTTGCAGAACAGAAACCTTTACTTTTCCTTTTAGCAGCACAACCTGAAATGCGTCAAACATAACACGTAATCATGCATCATTACTAGGCCATTCATAAAACATTTTAAATGCACATAAAATAAAAGACCAATTAACTTTTCTATTGGCAAGAATACCTGAAATGCATTCAAACATCTCGCAGTCATCAAGGACCATATATATGTCATCCATAAGAAGTTTGAGCACGAGGAATAAAAGAAGGTTCATGTCTTTTAGTTTTACTCCTGAGCAACATATTCCCTATGTTGACGAAGTGAATAATTGGATGTTGGGGCCACAGGCAGGAAACTATTCAATGTCGATGAACTGTCCTTGAGTATGTTTGTGAGGGTATGTATGGTGGCCTCATCACGCCTCTCACTCAATGATGGGATAAAAGTCCCATGTTAGCGTCCCATGAAATTTGAACTCCAAGCATTTTAAAGGTGAAGACTACTGATTACATTACCAGAAATTAAAGGTTGTTTGAATGAATTATATGCGATCTTATTTTCAGAATAGTAATAATAAACATAAGCAATGGCAACGGCGAACCACTCCAGCCCATCACGTCTTATCATACATCTTTATGTACAACAATGGAAAGCTACAATTTGACCATAATTATGTTTTATTGGAATAAACTATCAAGAATTTTATTTTAACTTTAATATATGGTCTGCACAGTCTACTTGACATTGTACTGTTTTATTTTCCTCCAACTCTTTTCCCCAAAACATTGAGAGAACATTTTTATCGCTGTTGGCCGGGGATGCCTCTTGGTCAAAGATCTTGCAGTTCGTGCATCTCGTCTGCATTCTGTTTTGTAGTAGGAGCGCTGCTAAGACAATATGACGACCGATGACAAGAAGCCTTATGTAATGTGAGCATTAAAGGGACATAAATGTTGTGTTTTGCAAAGTTTGCTGCTTCAGTTGTTTTGGTGTTGATTCACATTGTTTCTAGATTATTGTGGGGAGTGATCAGATGCATTTTAATAATTGCAAAAAGCTTAATTGGCCAAAAAAATGAACTTTATCACAAAAACCCAAATTTCACTGTTTTTTGGTCCTGGCACAAAATGACCAGCTAACATCATTTCACTAATCCTATCAGCAGCACCTGGGAAAGTGTGAACGAGCACTAGTCAGGTGACATCACTCTATCATTCTGATTGGATCATAAGAGCAGACTGATTGCTTTAAAAGGAGGGAAGAAGTGCTTCCAATCATTGTGTTCTTGTTAGCAATGGTTACCTCTAAAGAAAGACGTGCAGCCATCATCGCTATGCATCAAAATGGCCTCGCATGCAAGGAAATTGCTGCAAAGAATATTGCACCTGAAAGAACCATTTACCGGATCATTAAGAACTTCAAGGAGAGAGGTGCAACTGCAGTGAAGAAGGCTTCAGGACGTCCCAGAGTGTCCAGCAAGCGCCAGGACCGTCTCCTCCTGAGGAGTCAGCTATGGGATCGTGTCACCACCAGTGCAGAGCTCAATATTGGCAGCAGGTTGGTGTGAGTGCATCTGCATGCACGGTGAGGCGAAGACTTTTGGGCAATGGGCTGGTGTCAAGAAGGGCAGCAAAGAAGCCACTTCTTCCAAGAAAATCATCTGATTGGACCGCAGAAGACTGGTGCAAAGTTATTTTCTCTGATGAAGCCCTTTTCCGACTGTTTGGGACATCTGGAAAATCAATAGTCTTGAGAAGAAGAGGTGAACGCTATCATGAGTCCTGTGTCGTGCCAACAGTGAAGAATCCTGACACCATCCATGTGTGGGGCTGCTCTTCATCACAGGGAGTGGGCTCGCTCACAATCCTGCACAAAAACACTGCCATGAATAAAGAATGGTATCAAAACGTCCTGCAAGAGCAACTTCTCCCAAGGATCCAGGAGCAATTTGGTGATGATCCGTGCATATTCCAGCATGATGGAGCACCATGTCACAAGGTAAGAGTAATAATGAAGTGGCTCAGAGATCATTGCATTGAAATTTTGGATCCGTGGCCAGGCAACTCCCCGGATCTTAATCCAAAGAGAACCGGTGGTCAATCCTCAAAAGGTGAGTGGACAAACCGAAGCCCAGAAATTGTGATCAACTCCGAGCACTAATAAGGCAAGAATGGATCTCCATCAGTCAGGATTTGGCCCAGAAGCTGATATCCAGCATGCCAGAGTGAATTGCAGAGGTTATGAAGAACAAGGGTCAACACTGTAAATATTGACTCTTTGTATTTATTTAATGTTTTTGTCAATAAAAGCCTTTAAAACTTATTAAATGCTTATCATTGTTTTCCAGTATACCATAGAAACATGTGACAAAATAATCTACAAATACTGAAGCAGCAAACTTTGCGAAACACAAAATGTATGTCACTGCCAATACTTTTGGCCACGGTGTGTATATATATATATATATATACAGGTGAAACTCGAAAAATTAGAATATCGTGCAAAAGTTCATTAATTTCAGTAATTCAACTTAAAAGGTGAAACTAATATATTATATAGACTCATTACAAGCAAAGTAAGATATTTCAAGCCTTTATTTGATATAATTTTGATGATTATGGCTTACAGCTTATGAAAACCCCAAATTCAGAATCTCAGAAAATTAGAATATTGTGAAAAGGTTCAGTATTATAGGCTCAAAGTGTCACACTCTAATCAGCTAAACACCTGCAAAGGGTTCCTGAGCCTTTAAATGGTCTCTCAGTCTGGTTCAGTTGAATTCACAATCATGGGGAAGACTGCTGACCTGACAGTTGTGCAGAAAACCATCATTGACACCCTCCACAAGGAGGGAAAGCCTCAAAAGGTAATTGCAAAAGAAGTTGGATGTTCTTAAAGTGCTGTATCAAAGCACATTAATAGAAAGTTAAGTGGAAGGGAAAAGTGTGGAAGAAAAAGGTGCACAAGCAGCAGGGATGACCGTAGCCTGGAGAGGATTGTCAGGAAAAGGCCATTCAAATGTGTGGGGAGCTTCACAAGGAGTGGACTGAGGCTGGAGTTACTGCATCAAGAGCCACCACACACAGACGGGTCCTGGACATGGGCTTCAAATGTCAAACGCCTTACCTGGGCTGAAGAAAAAAAGAACTGGTCTGTTGCTCAGTGGTCCAAAGTCCTCTTTTCTGATGAGAGCAAATTTTGCATCTCATTTGGAAACCAAGGTCCCAGAGTCTGGAGGAAGAATGGAGAGGCACACAATCCAAGATGCTTGAAGTCCAGTGTGAAGTTTCCACAGTCTGTGTTGGTTTGGGGAGCCATGTCATCGGCTGGTGTTGGTCCACTGTGCTTTATTAAGTCCAGAGTCAACGCAGCCGTCTACCGGACATTTTAGAGCACTTCATGCTTCCTTCAGCAGACAAGCTTTATGGAGATGCTGACTTCATTTTCCAGCAGGACTTGGCACCTGCCCACACTGCCAAAAGTACCAAAACCTGGTTCAATGACCATGGTATTACTGTGCTTGATTGGCCAGCAAACTCGCCTGACCTGAACCCCATAGAGAATCTATGGGGCATTGCCAAGAGTAAGATGAGAGACATGAGACCAAACAATGCAGAAGAGCTGAAGGCCGCTATTGAAGCATCTTGGTCTTCCATAACACCTCAGCAGTGCCACAGGCTGATAGCATCCATGCCACGCCGCATTGAGGCAGTAATTAATGCAAAAGGGGCCCAAACCAAGTACTGAGTACATATGCATGATTATACTTTTCAGAGGGCCGACATTTCTGTATTTAAAATCCTTTTTTTATTGATTTCATGTAATATTCTAATTTTCTGAGATTCTGAATTTGGGGTTTTCATAAGCTGTAAGCCATAATCATCAAAATTATATCAAATAAAGGCTTGAAATATCTTACTTTGCTTGTAATGAGTCTATATAATATATTAGTTTCACCTTTTAAGTTGAATTACTGAAATTAATGAACTTTTGCACGATATTCTAATTTTTCGAGTTTCACCTGTATGTGTATGTATGTATATATATATATATATATATATAAACATAAACATATATTGGCGGCAAATAGTTTTGAATAATGTAAAGATTTTGCTGTTTCGTCATTCAACTGATGAGTTTGCCACTGTATGCAATAGACTGGCATGTCTTAAGGTCAATATTAGGTCAAAAATGGCAAAAAAGAAACTCGTCAGTCAATCATTGTTTTGAGGATTGAAGGCTGTAATTGCCAAAAAACGCAGAGAGAAATAATTTTGTTTAGACTGGGGAATACATTCAAAAGTATCATTCAATCATGTTAAAACTACTAAAACAGACAGTGATCTACATAAAATTAAATGACACACACCACTATCAACAAACCACTTAAAGTGCCCTCTTATGGTCATCTTGAAAGCAAGCCCTCAAATACAGGTGTATTTATACTATCTCTGTAGTGCTTTCAAAACTTTGTTCCCTTAGTTTGAGTGACGTCAACTTCTGGCTCAACCAATTACGTGACTTTGGGGCGGGAGCACCTGTAATACACTGTTTAGCAGTGAATTTACTTGTTTTTGCAAACAATAGCAGACTTGGGTTTGGCAAGAGTGTTCAGAAAAACAGTTTTTAAATAATATATATATTTTTTTTTACTGAGTTTGGTGACGCCAGTGGTGCTGAAATCACACAATTCATATTAAAATTCATATTTGATCTTGTGTACCTTCTAGTGGAGGGGCCCTGTGCGGCAGCCCATGTTGCCCATTGGTTTAACGTGGCCCTGCTAATTTGAATGGATAACTTTTACAAGAGGTTGACTGATATATCGGTTTACCAATTAATCTGTGCTTATATTTGCTTTTTGGAACTATCGGTTATCTTTTTATTTAATTCCTCTTTGTTCCTCACTTGCGAAAACCCTTCGTCTACTGAAGATACACCGATGAGCCAAAAAATTACGACTGCCTGCCTAATATGCTTTTGGTCCTCCACGTGTCGCTAAAACAGCAACGACCCACCAAGGCATGGACACTACAAGACCCTTGACGGTGTCCTGTGGTATCTGGCACCAAGACAGAACAGATCCTTCAAGTCCTGCAAGTTGTGAGGTGGCGCCGCTGTGGTTCGGACTTGTTGCTCAATCAGATTGAGATCTGGGAAATTTGGAGGGCAGGGCAACACCTTGAACTCTTCATCATGTTCCTCAAAACATTCCCGAACAATGTGTGCAGTGTGGCGCATTATCCTGCTGAAAGAGGCTACTGCCATCAGGGAATACCATTGCTATGAAGGGGTGTACCTGGTCTGCCACGATGTTTAGGTAGGTGGTATGTGTCAAATTGACATCCAGATGAATGGACCCAGGGTTTCCCAGCAGAACATTGCCTGGAGCATCACACTCCCTCCACCGGCTTTTCATCTTCCCACAGTGCATCATGGTGCCTTCACTTCTTCAGGTAAATGACACACATGAACCCTGTCATCCATGTGATGTAAAAGAAAACTGGAGTCATCGGACCACGTATCTATGCAGCTCCGTACGCTGCAGTGAGCGATGCACTGTGAAGACCTTGTGTCAGTTCGGACCAGACTGGTTGGCCTTCGTTGCCCTCATGCATCGATGAGCCTTGGGCGGCCAACACCCTGTCACCGGTTTGTGGGTTGTCCCTGCTTGGACCACTGTCGATAGGTACTCTCCACTGCTGACCGGGATCACCCCACAAGCCTTGTCATTTCAGAGATGCTCTGACCCAGTCGTCTGGTTATAAAAATTTGCCCCTTGTCAAAGTCTTTACTCCTGCCCATTTCTCCTGCATTCAACACATTGACTACATGAACTGATTGTTCACTTACCATCTTATCTATCCAGACCTTGACATGTGGCCTTGTTGGGAGATAATCAACATTATTCGCTTCACCTGTGAGTGGTCAATATTTTGGCTCATCAGTGTATAGGCAACAAAAAAAGGTGAATATTTATTTTGGTGAATATTTACATACAGAGGACTGGAACAGAGCCAAGACTCGGTCACCATAACTGTTTATGGACTAATTAATAATTGTTAATGTGAATTGTTATTAAAAAAAGACATGTATGACAATTGACATGCAATTGCTCATGATCTACTAATGATGAATGATGATCTACTGTTTATTAATTTCTGCTCATACAGTATTATTATTCCATATGACAATGTTTACTTTATAGTGATTTTATTGTAAAGCATTATAGATGATTTTAAGAGTGCATGTTTTATTTCCCTTTCAAAATAAGAGTCCTGAGTGTATTCCGGGCTTGTTTATTATTAGAAGTCTTTATGCACCAAATCTTTATTATCTTTAATCTATATTATATGGATTTTGGTTTCACAACAAACATGCTTTTTGGATTTGACTCATTTTGGACTCTTTTAGCTTTAGTGTCTGTGCCCATCACAATTAGGAAAGGCAGAGTAACATTTTTTTAACATTTTCAATAAATTCATTTTAAAAACTATCGCCCAATGAATCTCTTAGTTATTGATATCAACAAAACGTATCTGTATCGTTCGACCTTAACTTTTACTTGAGTAATATATTCATGTGGTATCTGTACTTTTACTTGAGTATTGATATTGAGTACTTTTTCCACTAGCGTACAGTACATACAAAATGTGTACCTTCTGGCTTTCCATATTCACTTAGTCAGTCCATGCATACTGTGCTGATGAACAAAATTTGCGCTGTGCACTAGATATACTGGCACGTGATAAACCAAAGTATACTTGGGTTTTTCATGTGCCAGTATGTCCAGTGCACAGTGTATACTTTGGACTTTGGCCTTTGGTTGTCTCTGCACATTACCCTGGAACAGGGAAGTATTTTTCCTTTTTTTATTAAAAAATGCAACTTTAAATTCAACTTTAATAATTATATGTGGCATACTTAAATGTTACTCCAACTCAAAACTTAAAACAAGCTAATACATTCATATGTTGAGATCATTATACTTATTATACTTACTGTAATATCTCCGTAATCAGTGCTCAAAAAAACGTTTTTTGTTTTTGCTGGCCCAGCCAAAACATTTAAGGTTAGCTTTTCTTTACAAAAATAACTATTTACTTTTTTATTATTATTTGCAGTAATGGCTGAAAACATATAATGCAACTCCGTGAAAAGTATGGATTTAAATATTTTCCATTAGGTTTTTTTGTGTTTTTATTTATTGATGGCATTTGGTGCAGATTTCGTCAAAACCTCATCTGTTATCCAGCTAGATAGCATCAGCCTTGGTGAGAATTCAACATCTTTGCAACAACAATGATCAATATGTCACAGAAAACCAAATGTTTTCAATTGCAAAGAATAAAAGCACATATATGTGATCTACAGATGTTACATGTCTTGACAACGTAGTACAGGCCCAAAAGGGCAATTGACAGTTCTATCAACTGGCCACAAACTCTCACACCGGCCATTTGTATTTATTTATTTTTTTTGTCTAATGATATTGAAAAAATAAGACTTACTAAGTCAGTGTGAAAGTCAAAGAGCTGCATGTATATTTATTGTGCAGTGATTAGGCTGCCCACTGTGATATAGCTATTTTTGTGCTTGAATGCATATGTGAGTATTAACTGTATACCTGCACAGAGTGTATATTCAGCTCCCTGGAGACCGACGTGGTGTGCGTGTGAGCAGCGCGGTCCTGCGAATCACACATGTGAAAGGTTAATTCTCGCACCCTCTGCAGTATGCTTCCTTGCCTTCAGCATACATCTCTTTATCCAGTATGTGGCCTTTTCCTCTCATCCCTCCTCAGGAAGGTCACGCTGCGCTTTTGTTTCCGATCCGCACCTCGTCAGACCTGGCCTCTCATTGTTTGTGTGCCTCTGTTATTTCTGCTAATGGTATTTATCATTATCACTAAAAAAGCTCCTGTCACGCACTGCTGACTCGACTGTATTGTCAGCAGTCACGTTCGCTTGATATCATGTTAAGTTTAATGTGTTCTGTAGTTGAAGATTTCATTTCTTACCATGTGTTTGTATGTAAGGGACCATTCAGACTGCGTTCTTGTGCTGTAAAGGCTAGATGCAGCACCACGAATGGAACAAAACACAGGAGTCTCAAGGTGTATTTTTAGGGGCCAAACATTGAAGGGCGTAAGCACCTATTGTATCTGTTAGTTTTTTCTTATTCTCCCACCGCCGTTGAGGACTATGGCAGCGCATGTAATGGTTTGGAGGAAAGTTATAAAATTTGGCACACTGATAAAGGACAGTCTGAACTTCTAGCATAAGCAGGAACTTTCGAGGAGGACTTGAACACACTATAAGCCGTCTCTGGTGATCATTTAAGTCAATCAAATATTGTTGCCATTGGTGTGCTTTGCCCCGTAATTGCTGCGGCACTCCTATACAAGGCAGGAAGTATGGCCGACAGTGTCAAATTTGGTATCAATGTACTTGGCATAATCCAACGACTCATGACAATAGGCCAAATTAATCAATATTTATAAGCATTTCTTTGTATCTTTTTACCACTAATTGGGACTGTCCTCAAACAGTTGGAATACCTTCAGGACATGGCCCCAATGACATCCCAAATTTCATAATGATATGCCAATGCATTTGAAATATAAAGCATTTTAAGACTAAATTAAAAATGGCCGATGCCTAATATAGCCAACATAGAAAAGTTGGGAATCATTCAATCAGCTCGCTATGCCTCGAGGAATATAAAGTTGATGAAGATGATTTTAGGCCAAACTATTCAGAAGTTAAAGGCAAAAATAGCCATTTTACATATTTATTTACCACTAGGTGGCACTGTGCCAAAACTGTGCAGGTACCCTGAGGTCATGCTTGTGAAGACGTACACCAAGTTCCGTGTCAATACACATCTGAGTCGCGAATATACAGCATTGCGTCCATTTAATGCCTTCGTTGATGCGATATACAAGAACTGTTTGCTCTATCACCATGAATTCCATAACTGAGTGTCTCTGTGATGCATGCAAAATTAAAAGGAGCAGAGAAGAAAAAATATGCTACCCATGCAGATGGGGTATGACCCAAGTAATCAGAGGAAGAAATAATATAGTTTCTAAGATTTAAGGTTTAAAAGTTATAGGCTGAAGCGTAAATGAAACTTTGAACTGTTGGTGGCGCTAGAGATTTTAAGTTAGAGACCCTAAATTTTGTTTGGAAGCTACTCTTAACTGCCCCTACCAGTGTGCCAAATTTTAGCATTTTCTTACATACGGTTCTATGGGCGGCCATAGACTTCAAGAGGGAATATTAAGAAGAATACCACTTATAGATACAATAGGTGCTTAGCACCTGCGGTGCTTGGCTCCTAAAAAGTGCAGCCTCATAGGAGTCAAATATATGTTGATGCAGGGCGGCTGTGGCTCAGATGGTAGAGCGGGTCGGCCACTAAGCGCAGGGTTGGCGGTTTCGATTCCCAGCCCACACAACTCCATGTGCAATGAATTGGGAGCGGTAGCGTAGCGGTTAGCGCGCTGCGCTACGAACCTGGCGACCCGAGTTCGATTCCCGCTCATGGCCAACACCAGTGATGATTATCTGAACCAGTCCCGGGCCTCCCCTAGGTCAACTCAGCCTAAAATCAGTACCTGGTGCGGTGTGTAAAACATCGCCACTGGGGAGACAAAGGCGGTCGGGCGTGGTGCTGGCCACCCACCCCCTCGTGTACCGTTCCGGCCTTCATAGGTGCTCGCTAACAACACTTAGCCCTACAGTCAAGTGTTAAGTTAAGGCTAAATGGGGGGTCTTTGTCTGTGTGTGTGTGAATGGGTGAATGAGACGCAGTGTCAAGCCCTTTGAATACCGCTAATGTTAAAAAGGCGCTATATAAGTGCAGACCATTTATCAATGATGGGAAGAAATATAAATACGTATATGATGTGCTTTTTCATAATCATTGTGAATTTTCTAGAGTTAAAAATGACTTATTTCTCTGTTATTTGTGTCATCAGGAACATGGGGGCATACTGCGAATATTTCCAGAGGGTAAAGCTCAGTTTGCAGACATCGAACCCAAGTTTGACCGCTTGCTTTTATTCTGGTCTGATAGACAAAACCCCCATGAGGTTCAGCCTGCGTATGCTACAAGGTTATATAATCTATAAAGCACAACCAAACTCACACACACATTATAAGTATACAATATGTTGCGTCACGTCACCTTGTTCTTGGTTTAGTCCTATTTCTTTCTCTTGTGTAGATATGCCATAACTGTGTGGTATTTTGATGCTGATGAACGGGCGAAGGCTAAAGAAAAGTACCTAACAGGTCATTTCATATTTTCAATTTTGTCTTAGCTATCGTGTCAAATGGATTTTGGACATGGATGATATTTAATGATGTTAAACGGCGATCTCATGCTAAATGTTTAATCTGAGGGTAACAGTTCTTTTCGATGTTTTTTTGTAAAGGTGCCGGAGAAAAAGGAGTGAAGGTGGAGCTCAACAAGCCGTCTGAACCAAGCTAACGAAAGAATCCTTAATCCAGGAGTTTCCCAGGGACGAGTTTTGTGGAAAAAGGTGACTGGTGTCCACGGCGCTGCAAGAGAAGACGTGGAATATTGAATTGATATTTCAAAAACCTTCAAATGATTCAACCACATAGTTCCCACAAAAACCAAATGACTTTGAATAAGTGTTAAGTTTGGAAAAGGTACAGTACTTCGTATTGCATTTATATGAATGCTTCCCATGTGACTACTGTCACAGTGCTTAAGAGGAGAAATAAATCAATTGGTTTTGATTTTGGAATGCGTTTTCTGCATTTTGACCTGATCTTTGAGAATCAGGCTGCATCTATGCTTGTCTATTTCTCTATCACTGCATCAGTAATGACTTGATTGTTTAATTTTAAAGGCACTGTTGCCGGTGAGGGAGTGAATGTTCGGCATGTTCAGGGAATGTTGTCTGATATACTGCAGCTTAATTTTCAGTAGATGCACAAGATCATTGAAAGCCGTAATCTGTCATAATGTACATACACGTTATTGTGTAAATTCAACAAAATAAAAAGGCTGTTTGCGATCTGTACGTTGTTGCATTTGTTAATCTTAGTCAAAGTGTACTTTTTTGTCTTTTTAACATTTACACTTGCACTGTTTAGAGCAATTACAGGTCCTTAAAAAACGCATTAAAACACACTGTCAGCGATGTTAGCCATTCTTGTATTTAGCAACTGAATTAGACACGCCCCCTTTCCAAAACCCCACCCTCCAAGACCGATGTGAAGGGAAGCTCAAGTCTTCAAAGCAGTGGCGTAGCCAAGGGTGTATGAGTATTAGAGATTATTCTCTGACTTCAAATATATATTTATAAAACCGTTTATAAATGCTGATTTCTGAAAGTGTGGGACAACGGTTTGAATGCGCCACTTCTCTGTTGTTTAGGAAAATTTGGTAAGAAAAACATTTGGGCGAAAACCAATCGCCCCACCCATTTTTAACGAGGTCCACCCAAAAGTAATTTCCTGGCTATGCCCTTGCTCCAAAGTCTCAGGTAAGAAAAGAAGACTTGCCATTTGATGTCAGCAAACCCGAAAAGAACTTGCCTTTTGTGTAGGCTTTATGACAAGCTACGCTATACGCTAGCAAATGGATTTCTCACATGCACTTGTGGCACTTTTCCACCGCACGTTACGGTTCAACTCTCCTCGACTACTCGCTTTACTTTTCTGAGTTTGCATTTCCAGTGCAGTTTAGTGCCGCCTCAACGTGGGAGGGATTATAGGCTGATCGTCATAGTTGCGCCGCCTCTACTGCCGTGACATCATTTTAACCACGACACAAACTGACCAAAACAATAACACGACTGCTAGCTGTTAGCTTCTAGCTCATTGTGCTACATAAAGCAGTTGTTGATGGTGATTTTACACAAGGGTAACAGTTAAATTGGGCTGGTTGAGTATAGAGTTAACGTAACAAAATGTACCATCCTCCATCGTGGCTGAGTCCAGTGCCGTGTGCGGCCAACAGCTGAGCTTTTTCGTTTCGCTCATCGCTAACGAGTGGACCGTCTGCACCTCTTTTATTGAACACGGCGTGGTTTTGTGCACAGCCATTTCTTTTTACAATTTGAAAGTTACTTGAATAAATGATACTGCTATCGCTGTTGCTAACTTTAAAACTAGCGGGTTGATGTTGTGTGTCGGAAATCCAGTGACTATTCTCCCTGACCAATCGTGATCTGCTGGGTTTTGACTTCACATTTAATATCGGCTCGTTCGCTTGGAACCTCGACAGAGGTAGTACTAAAAAAAGTACCAGTTACTATCCACAGTGGAAAACCCCCAAAAAGCGAGCAGAGTTGAGTCCAGTTGTACCGTGCTATGAATGATTGACAGGCAGAAAGTGCCTCACAGTCTTCAATTGGCTACACAGAGAATCTGCCCTGGTCCACGTTGAATTTTTCCCACTGTTTACTAAGTCAGGTGTAATATTTCATGGCACCTATTTCAGTGATATCTAGCTTGTAATAGTGACATTTTCTTTGTTTCATTAAGTTAAAAAAATTAAATAAATTAAAAACCGTTTACAGCCCCTTTAAAACTTCCGGTCAAGAAGCAGCCGTTTTGAATATGGAATGCCGTTTATAGCGGGAAAATCTCTAGAACAAACAGTAACTGTAAATATTCTGGGCATTTGATTTTAAATTAAATATTTAATTTTCAATACATGTTAAGCTCAATCGACAGCATTTGTGGCATAATGTTGATTACCAAATAAAGAAAGGAGAAAAAAAAAAATCGAGGTTCCAGTGAGGCACTTTCAATGGAAGTGAATGAGGTCAATCCGTAAACATTAAAATACTAGACGTAAACAATATGTCTTAACATGATTTAGAGTGATAAAATTGCTTAACCTTTCCTGTGTAAAGTTATATCCAATTTTAACATTTTGTTACCATTACGACATAATGCTGTAAACCCTAAAATGACAGCGAAATTACCGATTTACAGCTCAAATAATGCTTTTAACAGAAGAATTAATAAGATTAGAAGCTTCACATTTCTGCATTTTTTAAAGTTTAAATCCTCCAAATATTTGCCCCATTGACTTCCATTAAAAGTGCCTCACTGTTACTTTGATTTTTGCTACTTTTATTATTTTTAATGATAATTATGATAATAATAAATAATTATATGATAATTCTATTTTACTCCCATTGTTGCAATATTGCAAGTTGCACCAAAATATTAAATATAAAAAAGGATGGATATGTGAATCCAAAAAGATGAGCTGAAGATTTAATCTCATGTCCTTTTAAGTCAACTGCATTTGTATAAACAAATAAAAAGTGCATACATTATAAACAGTTCAGAAAAGTTTTCTGATACACTGAAAATGCCAGTCATTTAAAATGTAACATTTGCTGGTATCACTAGTGCATTAAGTTTTATGGAACAAGTCGGATGCAGAAAGAATGGCTCAATTGTGTGCTGTTGTAGTTGAAGTGATGCATACTGACATACATCAATACTGAAAATAATTGTTTTGGTTTGTGTCATCTTGGACTTGGACACTGACACCTAGTGGCGTGGATGCAGCATCATTTAAAATCAATGGTTTTCAGTGTCAGATGCCATCACAGTCAGCCATGATTACTTGAATCAGTGAGTGAAAGTGTCCAATAGGCCTTTATCACAGTGCTCGTGTCGTCACTTCCAATGGCGGATAGTAGCGTAAAGCGACTTCCGGTTTAGTCTGTAGCAATGGCGGCGAGCACAGCGAGGAATTGTTGTTGCGTTCCTAAATGTTCTAATAGTTCAACTAAACAGCCGTATCTCAGTTTCGATTCTTTTCCAACCGATGAAAAAGCGAAGAAAATGTGGATTCATGCTATTCGGCGGGATGAAGGCAAAAGTTTTGCAGTTTTAAAAGGGAGTACGTACGTGTGCAGGAAACACTTCACGGAGTCTGACTGGAGAGATGAGAGACAAAGCAGACATTTTTTTCTTTAATAAATATATACATGAATGTGTTTTCTAACTCTAGGAGTTGTTAAAGTAATACTGGTGTTGATTGATTGCTTGTTTGTTTATTGTTAAAGAATAGGTCACCCAAAAATGTAATGTATGCAATTTACTCACCCTCGTGCCATCCTAGAGGTACATGATGCACTCTCTCTCTCTCTTTCTCTCTATATATATACACACACACACGTATACATACGTATACATGTATACGTATGTATACATATATACACACTAACTCTTAAGAGTGCTGATGTTGATAAATTCCATTTTGGGGTAAACTACTCTTAAAGATTCGTCAAATGTCTATTTTGGTTGGACAAGTTTTTGTCTTAAATTTTTTATAGTGCCTATTCATAACTAAGTTCTCTGTAAATTGTCAATGAATAAATGAGAAATTGTAACTTTTTAATTGTCACAATGCAGTCAATACTTGTACATATATGTATAAAAGTGGTGCAATAAAAAAAAATCCAATTTTTAAGTTTGCAAATTTTAGGCTCATTTACTAAAAAAATGTTGCAACATTAAATGCAAGTTATCACAATTCAATATTTTTGTACAAATTAAACTAAACTTAAAGTTATGAAATGACAGGCATTTGATTGGTGGCAACTTAAATCGTGTTTCTTTTCTGTATATACATTTTATACAACAACATCATTTACATCAAGTGGGCCTTGGTAATTAGCCATTAACAGCAGTTCGCCCATATTTGGTTCACTATGCCTGTCAGTGTGAGAGGAATGGTAGAGTCCCAGATGTGGTTTTCTGTAATTCGTCGAATTACTCTTTCCACCACAATCCTTAGACGGGCTATTGATTGTGTACGTATCGTCTCCTCTTTTGTAAATTGTGCTGCTCTTTTGAATGGAGGGATAACAAGTCTGGCTCCCACATTTTCAAGCAGTGGCTCTATGGTAAAGCCTTTATCTGCCATACAACAGTCTCCAGGCTCGAGCAGTTCCAAAAGTCCAGACTGTTTTGTTATCTCCCTGTCTGAGATGGATCCAGTGAACAGCTGTGACACAAAGGTTATGGCCCCACATGGAGCAACACCAACCAAGCCTTTGAAGGTAGGGTAGTTTTTGTAATATGAAAACATCTCTGACTGTAGTGTAAGTGCTGTGGGGTTTTCACATCTGATCTCAGTACAGTCCAAAATAACACGGACATCTGGGCAGTACTCAAATTTTGCTGGCATGGTTGCTCTGACTTGCTCTTTGGTCATCCAAAGACCCCAAAACAAGGTACAGAAAATTTGCTCATGTTATGATTACTCGACTGACCGTTGTCGTACATTAAATATATCTGCCAGGACCTTCTCTCGTAGACCTGCAGACATGCGACAGCAATAAAGAAAAAAACTCATCAAAAAGCTGAAGCTTTCTATTAGGGCTTGGTCCTGGAACCGTCTCTAAACCATGTCTCTGTGCCTTAGACCAATACACAAGGTTCGATGCTGACGGTCGCTTTTTCATCGGTTGGAAAAGAATGGAAACTGAGATACGGCTGTTTAGTTCAACTATAAGAACATTTAGGAACGCAACAACAATTCCTCGCTGTGCTCGCCGCCATTGCTACAGACTAAACCGGAAGTCGCTTTACGCTACTATCCGCCATTGGAAGTGACGACACGAGCACTGTGATAAAGGCCTATAACAGGACTGTTACTTAGATCAAGCAGCTAGTCATGTGATCACAAGATGGCCACCCCCATGTGCGGACCCTCTCCGTGTAGAATAAAACCGCTTTTATAAGGTTAACGATATGACTGGATGTGAGTGCTCATGATTTTATACATATGTTTCAAAATTACAATTAATTTCTTTAGGGATAAAATTGTTTTAATAGATGCACATTTAAATTAATAGATACAACTTCAGACATTAAGCTCCAAAATGACCAAAAATGTGTGACAAAAGTAGTGTGCTTGATTTAAAGTCTTCTAAAGCAAGAGCTTTATGTGTGAAACAGGTCTGTTCCTTATGAATATCTATCGGATGACTTCAGAAGACTTCACAGAGCGCGGTTAAGTTGTATGGACTACTTTTACAATATATTTATGGTGCTTTTTTGTCATTTTGGAGCTCGACAGCTCAAGTCCCCATTCACTTTCAGTATAAGAGTGGCCAGTATATTCTTCAACAGTTCTCCTTTTGTATTCCAGAAGAAATGCATACGAGTTTGAAACAACATGAAGGTGAATAAATAATGACAAATGTTCCTTTTTGTTTAATGTTGCCACTCTAAACACAAAAACGTGTCCTGTAGTTGCTCAAAGTAGCTCCACTTTACTGCTGTGAAAATGCATTGTTATCTTGGGGTCCGTCTCATTATTAAACAATGACTGCATGGTAACTAAATTGAGCTTTTATACAACAAATAAATGATAATACTGAGACTGAAATGTCACATAAAGAATAAGTTGTTCAATCCTGACATCTGGTGACGTGTTCCTGTAATTGCATTGTGCAGATGCTGAGACAGCATGACACAAAGGCCTCAAGTATAGTGACGCTTCCTCCTCCTGCATTCACCAACAGTTTCAGAAGATCATCTAAATCAAGGGTGTAGATTTGCAGTGTGAAGCATTTACATGTTTCCATTGATCATGGTATAAATAATGGGAGGCTTGTTTTGATTATTGGGTGTTACCTCCCCCATGCCCGCTGAATCTACGCCCCTGATCTGAACTCACTGGTACATTATAACAGACAGTTGATGTCTTCGACTCTTGAAGCTTTATGCAGTTGAGCTTAATTAAAGCATTATCAGACTAACACAGACTCAAATAAGACTTTCCACGGGCAATAGAGCAGAACATAATGAGAGCTCTGTTCTTCTGATCCAGATGAAAGATGCCTTTACATTTAGAGAGACAGACACACAACAGCAGTGCTGTGTGTGTGTGAGTTTGTGTGTGTGAGAGTGTGTGTTTGAGTGAGTGAGAGTGTGTGTGTGTGTGTGTGTGAGAGAGTGTGTGTGTGAGAGTGTGTGTGTGTGAGTGAGTGTGTGTGAGAGTGAGTGAGTGTGTGTGAGAGTGAGTGAGTGTGTGTGTGTGTGGGAGTGTGTGTGTTTGAGTGAGTGAGTGTGTGTGTGTGTGGGAGTGTGTGTGAGAGTGAGTGAGTGTGTGTGTGTGTGTGGGAGTGTGTGTGTTTGAGTGAGTGTGTGTGAGAGTGAGTGAGTGTGTGTGTGTGTGTGTGTGTGTGTGTGTGTGAGAGTGAGTGAGTGTGTGTGAGTGAGAGTGTGTGTTTGAGTGAGTGAGTGAGTAAGTGTGTGTGTGAGTGTGTGTGTTTGAGTGAGTGTGTGTGAGAGTGAGTGAGTGTGTGTGTGTGTGTGTGTGTGTGTGAGAGTGAGTGTGTGTGAGAGTGAGTGAGTGAGTGTGTGTGTGTGAGAGTGTGTGTTTGAGTGAGTGAGTGAGTAAGTGTGTGTGTGTGTGTGTGTGTGTGTGTGTGTGTGTGTGTGTGTGAGAGTGAGTGAGTGAGTGTGTGTGTGGGAGTGTGTGTGTTTGAGTGAGTGTGTGTGAGAGTGAGTGAGTGTGTGTGTGTGTGGGAGTGTGTGTGTTTGAGTGAGTGTGTGTGTGAGAGTGAGTGAGTGTGTGTGTGTGAGAGTGAGTGAGTGTGTGTGAGAGAGTGTGTGTTTGAGTGAGTGTGTGAGAGTGTGTGTTTGAGTGAGTAAGTGTGTGTGTGAGTGTGTGTGTGAGAGTGAGTGAGTGTGTGTGTGTGTGTGTGTGTGTGTGAGAGTGAGTGAGTGAGTGTGTGTGTGTGAGAGTGTGTGTTTGAGTGAGTGAGTAAGTGTGTGTGTGTGTGTGTGTGTGTGTGTGTGTGTGTGTGTGTGTGTGAGAGTGAGTGAGTGAGTGTGTGTGTGAAAACCCTTTTCTTGAATAGATGTTTCTACTCTGCAACATTCCTCACGCTGATATTAAAACTGAATTGAAAGATTTTATTGTCCCTGAAGAAATTTGTCTTGGGCTCCAGGGCGCTGTGCATATACACAATTAATTATATAAATACATGCAATAAATAGAAATAATAATAATAAAAAAAAATAATATACACTCAAAAATATTATGTTAAAATTGACACATTTCAATTTCATAACAAAATACCATCAAATTAAATTGAGTAATTTTTTATATTTTGAGTTGTAGTAATTTGTTTTTGTTAAACATTTCACAGTTAAATTTAATGGAATCTTGTTATGAAATTAAAAATATGTAAATCTTAAAAATAGGCCAAAATAGTGTCGTTTCTTAAAGTATTTTAAATCACCCCATCATACAAACATAAAAACATTATAACACAATTAAAATGATACCTTGTAAAAAATAGTCACATGTTGTCAGTATTTTTATTTCTTTATCATTTATTATATTTATATGCTGTACTACTTATACTTTTTATGTATACAATATTTTCCTAACAAGTGCTGAATTCTGTATTGTTGCACATAAACATTTTAACATTAAAACAATTATAATAGAATAAGAAAAATAATACATACACTGGCGGCCAAAAGTTTTGAATAATGTACAGATTTTGCTCTTATGGAAAGAAATTGGTACTTATATTCACCAAAGAGGCATTCAACTGATCACAATGTAGAGTGGGTACAGAAAGTATTCAGACCCCCTTAAATGTTTCACTCTTTGTTATATTGCAGCCATTTGCTAAAATCATTTAAGTTCATTTTTTTTCCTCATTATTGTACACACAGCACCCCATATTGACAGAAAAACACAGAATTGTTGACATTTTTGCACATTTATTAAAAAAGAAAAACTGAAATATCACATGGTCCTAAGTATTCAGACCCTTTGTTCAGTATTTAGTAGAAGCACCCTTTTGATCTAATACAGCCATGAGTCTTTTTGGGAAAGATGCAACAAGTTTTTCACATCTGGATTTGGGTATCCTCTGCCATTCCTCCTTGCAGATCCTCTCCAGTTCTGTCAGGTTGGATGGTAAACGTTGGTGGACAGCCATTTTCAGGTCTCTCCAGAGATGCTCAATTGGGTTTAAGTCAGGGCTCTGGCTGGGCCATTCAAGAACAGTCATGGAGTTGTTGTGAAGCCACTCCTTCGTTATTTTAGCGGTGTGCTTAGGGTCATTGTCTTGTTGGAAGGTGAACCTTGGCCCAGTCTGAGGTCCAGAGCACTCTGGAGAAGGTTTTCAGTCCAGGATATCCCTGTACTTGGTCGCATTCATCTTTCCCTCGATTGCAACCAGTCGTCCTGTCCCTGCAGCTGAAAAACACCCCCACAGCATGATGCTGCCACCACCATGCTTCACTGTTGAGACTGTATTGGACAGGTGATGAGCAGTGCCTGGTTTTCTCCACACATACCGCTTAGAATTAAGGCCAAAAAGTTCTATCTTGGTCTCATCAGACCACAGAATCTTATTTATTACCATCTTGGAGTCCTTCAGGTGTTTTTTCATGTGTCTTGCACTGAGGAGAGGCTTCCGTCAGGCCACTCTGCCATAAAGCCCCGACTGGTGGATGGCTGCAGTGATGGTTGACTTACTACAACTTTCTCCCATCTCCCGACTGCATCTCTGGAGCTCAGCCACAGTGATCTTTGGGTTCTTCTTTACCTCTCTCACCAAGGCTCTTCTCCCCCGATAGCTCAGTTTGGCCGGACGGCCAGCTCTAGGAAGGGTTCTGGTCATCCCAAACGTCTTCCATTTAAGGATTATGGAGGCCACTGTGCTCTTATGAACCTTAAGGGCAGCAGAAATGTTTTTGTAACCATGGCCAGATCTGTGCCTTGCCACAATTCTGTCTCTGAGCTCTTCAGGCAGTTCCTTTGACCTCATGATTCTCATTTGCTCTGACATGCACTGTGAGCTGTAAGGTCTTATATAGACAGGTGTGTGGCTTTCCTAATCAAGTCCAATCAGTATAATCAAACACAGCTGGACTCAACTGAAGGTGTAGAACCATCTCAAGGATGATCAGAAGAAATGGACAGCACCTGAGTTAAATATATGAGTGTCACAGCAAAGGGTCTGAATACTTAGGACCATGTGATATTTCAGTTTTTCTTTTTTAATAAATGTGCAAAAATGTCAACAATTCTGTGTTTTTCTGTCAATATGGGGTGCTGTGTGTACAATAATGAGGAAAAAAAATGAACTTAAATGATTTTAGCAAATGGCTGCAATATAACAAAGAGTGAAAAATGTAAGGGGGTCTGAATACTTTCCGTACCCACTGTATATTCAGGACATTAATAATGTGAAAAATTACTATTAAGATTTGATTTTTCTTAAACTACTTCAAAGAGTTTTCATCTAATAATCATCCACATGCAGCAATGACAGCTTTGCAAATCTTTGACATTCTAGCCGTCAGTTTGTCCAGATACTCCGGTGACCTTTCACCCCACACTTCCTGTAGCACTTGCCATAGATGTGACTGTCTTGTCGGGCACTTCTCACGCACCTTACAGTCTAACTGATCCCACAAAAGCTCAATGGGGTTAAGATCCGTAACACTCTTTTCCAATTATCTGTTGTCCAATGTCTGTGTTTCTTTGCCCACTCGAACCTTTTCTTTTTGTTTTTCTGTTTCAAAAGTGTCTTTTTCTTTGCAATTCTCCCCATAAGGCCTCCTGAGTCTTCTCTTTACTGTTGTACATGAAACTGGTGTTTAGCGGGTAGAATTCAATGAAGCTGTCAGCGGAGGACAGGTGAGGCGTCTATTTCTCAAACTAGAGACTCTGATGCACTTATCCTCTTGTTTAGTTGCACATCTGGTCTTCCACATCTCTTTCTGTCCTTGTTAGAGGCAGTTGTGCTTCGTCTTTGAAGACTGTTTTTTGGCAATTTCAAGCATTGTATCGCCTTCATTCCTCAAAACAATGATTGACTGGCAAGTTTCTTTTTTGCCATTTTTGACCTAATATTGACCTGAAGACATGCCAGTCTATTGCATACAGTGGCAACTCTAAAACAAGCACAAAGACAATGTTAATCTTCATTTAACGAACCAAATATCTTTCAACTGTGTCTGATATAATGTCAAGTGATTTTCTAGTGCCAAAAAGGCAAAAGTTTGAACACACTTAAAGGATTAGTTCACCCTTAGTTAGTGTTTACTCCCCCTGTGTTGTTATCACCCTATATGACTTTCTTTAGTTTTCTGAACACCAAAACATTGTGCTCAGTGATGTCATACAATGGCAGTTTATGGTGACCAACTCTTCAAGCTTCAAAAGAACACACAAGTATCATTCAGAAGTTTAATAAATCTAAAAACAGGTCTTCCACAGCGATAGTGACAAAATAACTCAACACAACTGCACCCAAAACAGAGAACAGAACTTACTAAACACGTCTGAAGAGTTTGTAGTTGAAGAATTGATGCATTTCTATGTCCAGCCTTATTTTTTGAACGGAGTAATCGGAAATCAAGCAGAAACATAGAGGCAGCTACAGTCACACCGTGTCCTAACCTGACGGCAAACGACACACGATAAAAGGTGTATTTTCTATGGTAATCCGAGTTTTTGTCCTAACCAGCAGTGACGAGCGATGGTACATTCTGATCGCCGGCATCGCACGGGTAACTCCGTTCACTGTTAACTGGCACCGGTCCAAAACCTAAAAATAAGGCTGGGCATAGAAATGCATCAATTCTTCAACTACAAACTCTTCAGACATGTTTAGTAAGTCCTGTTCTCTGTTTTGGGTGCAGCTGTGTTAAGTTATGTTGTCACTATCTCTGTGGAAGACCTGTTTTTAGATAAAAAAGCACATTTTCGCTTGAACGCCCCAATGTCGCAAGCTGAGCTGCTTGAACTGTCGCTCTCGTGTCCTATCATGAACGCACATGGGAGATCAACGGTCAGTGAATATTTACACTAAATAATACATTATATTTCAGTTTGTTTCTCTTTATCGTAAACCTTCATAACAATCAAGAGTCTCGTGGAATAATGCATTAAACTTCTGAATGATACTTGTGTGTTCTTTTGAAGCTTGAAGAGTTGGTCACCATAAACTGCCATTGTATGACATCACTGAGCACAATGTTTTGGTGTTCAGAAAACTAAAGAAAGTCATATAGGGTGATAACAACACAGGGGGAGTAAACACTAACTAAGGGTGAACTAATCCTTTAAGTGTGTTCAAACTTTTGCCTTTATCAGAGAAGCCCATCCCAGCCCATCTCGAGCATGTACAATCAGTTCTGCTTTGGAGTCAAATTCCAGCTGACGTCAGAGGAACTCCTTCAATATGCCACATAACGGGACAAAGTGCGGCTCTTTCCGCCACTCGTTGGCGGTTTGACAGTCCGTGTGATGAGCTTTCACTTTCGGAAAAAACTCTAAATAATCCGAGGATCTGACATGTATTAAACAGAAGAATACCGACGCGAATTTTCTTCAGATTTGCCGATGATCTCGACAGCGCGTTCCGCGCGCAGGAAATGGACCATTTATCTCGGACAATAGTGCCTCTGTTTTTGTAATCTCTTCCAAGCATCGAATAAGTTGCATCAAAAAGCGTCTTATATGGTCACTTTTAATGGGAAAGCTTGAGATCTAATAATTCATATTTATTTTCGGGTCGGAAACGTCGGCGTTGGGCTCATGTGTAAATGCGGGCGCGCGCGCGTTGAGAGGATGAGGCACGCGCCGTTTGGAGTTTAACTTTATTCTGCACTTCTATTCTGTGGGTTAACCGGCTTTAAAGCATCATGATGTTCGCAGGTATGATCAAAGTGGGAAGCAACTCAACACACAAGACTGACAAGGACTCCAAGTGTCACCGGTGCACCGTGAGGGCAGGTAAGACGCACATTGAGCTGTCAATCACTGAATGAACTCTTTCATCTTTTGACATACCCAATACAAAAATGCCAAGGTGGTATGAGGGCATTTTTGGTGAGGGTACAATGCTAATGACAAAAATATACCCACACAATACCAATTTACCTTGGTATATGTCCAAAAATATGGTACAACAATGGTATTTTTGGTACATTGATGATACTTTTTGTATTATTATAAGTATATTGGAATACCATGTAAATACCACGTGGTATGGAAATCGTTCAGTATCATGTTTTTGTACAGTTGAAGTCAGAAGTTTACATACACTTTGGGTGATGTCATTAAAACTCATTTTTTAACCACATACAGATTTCATATTAGCAAACTAAAGTTTTGGCAAGTGGTTTAGGATGTCTACTTTGTGCATGACACGAGTAATTATTCCAACAATTGTTTACAGACCGATTGTTTCACTTTTAATTGACTATAATCACAATTCCAGTGGGTCAGAAGTTTACATACACTGAGTTAACTGTGCATTTAATCAGCTCGGAAAATTCCAGAAAATTATTTCAAGCCTTTAGACAATAAGCTTCTGATAGGAGGTGTATCTGTGGATGTATTTTAAGGCCTACCTTCAAACTCAGTGGCTCTTTGCTTGACATCATGGGAAAATCAATTAAATCAGCCAAGACTGCCACAAGTCTGCCACAAGTTCATCCTTGGAAGCAATTCCCAAATGCTTGAAGGTACCACGTTCATCTGTACAAACAATAGTACACAAGTATAAACACCATGTGACCACACAGTCATCATACCGCTCAGGAAGGAGATGCAATCTGTCTCCTAGAGATGAACGTAGTTTGGTGTGAAAAGTGCAAATCAATCCCAGAACAACAGCAAAGGACCTTGTGATGATGCTGGAGGAAACAGGTAGACGAGTATCTAGATCCACAGTAAAACCAGTCCTATATGGACATAACCTGAAAGGTGCTCAGCGAGGAAGAAGTCACTGCTCCAAAACCGCCATAAAAAAGCCAGACTACAGTTTGCAAGTGCACATGTGGACAAAGATCTTACTTTTTGGAGAATTGTCCGGTTTGGCCATAATGACCATCGTTACGTTTGGAGGAAAAATGCTGAGTCTTACAAGCTGAAGAACACCATCCCAACCGTGAATCATGGGTGTGGCAGCATCATGTTGTGGGGGTGCTTTGCTGCAGGAGGGACTGGTGCACTTCACAAATATAGATGGCATCATGAGGAAGGAAAAATATGTTGATGTATATTGAAGCAACATCTCAAGACATCAGACAGGAAGTTAACGCTCGGTCACAAATGGGTCTTCCAAATGGACAATGACCCCCCCAAGCACACCTCCAAAGTTGTGGCTAAATGGCTTAAGGACAACAAAGTCAAGATGTTGGAGTGGCCATCACAAATCCCTGACCTCAATCCGATGTATGTGCGAGAATTCCATTTTGGAATGGGCCAAAATTCCAGCAACTTATTGTGAGAAGCTTGTGGAAGGCGACCCAAAACATTTGACCCAAGTTAAACAATTTAAAGGCAATGCTGCCAAATACTAGCAAGTGTATGTAAACGTCTGACTTCAACTGTACAATGTATGCTGTAAGTGCCATGGAACATTATTCTGGTAGCTAATCATTTTGGACATATGTCATGGTAATGTTTGATATATGAATGGTAATCATGGTATATACGTTTTAATAAGGTGCACTACGGCTAATGGGCTATTTTTAAAACTTTGAAATGCACGTTTTCTTTCTTTGTGCATTTTGGATAGAAGTCTTTATTTATCTGAACTCAGTATCTCTGTAGACATCCGAGCTCACTAAACGGTTTCAAAATACACCAGAACAAAGACGGACTAGTCTCGGTGCTTTCATTATTTTTAGATTTCCAGCAAAAGGTTAGAAAAGTTTTCATAAGTAGCTGTGATGTGAAAAAGTACCTTTCCAACCATAATACCCCATAAAAAGTTGCAATTCATATTTTGCTTTCAGAAATAATATTGTTGGTACCCACAGCTGGGCAGCTCTGAAGAAAAGGGAAACTCTGTCTTGTGTGAACTTAATCGCAGAACACAAAATCAAGCTGTGAGGTTTGATAATATTACAGTAGTCTTGTAATATTAGCCTTTTGTTTTGCCATGTCGCCAAACGAGAACTAAAGTGTGGTAAAATGTTGTTGTTGTTTACTGATGGGGGCTGTGCCGTTGTGAGCAGTTGGCACACCTGCTAATTGGCAAGGCAGAGATTAGGGTCAACTGGCATCATGATTAGAGTCTGTAGCCACTTAGAGGGACACATCTCATCTGTGCTGCCAGTCTGTGCCACAGAACCACAATTCAGGACTTCATGACATCTTTTACACAGATTTATGGCGTCTATTTGTTTATCAGATGGGAAAATGGAACGTACAGCCATGGAGTGAATAGTCCAGCCAAAAATGAAAATCTTGTCATTATTTACTCAACCTCAAGTTGTTCCAAATTCTCTCTTTTGCGGAGCACAGTAGGAGATGTTTTGAAGAATTCACACTATTCACGTAAATAAATAAATATTTAAATAAATATAAAACGTGGAATATCGTGAAATTTGCTCATTTTGTGGAGTAAAATTAATGTTTAAACCCACAATTGATCAAAGTAAAATTACAATATGACCTACTGTGATTAATAACTTTGCGATTTCGATATTTTGGCGCTCGGCCTTGTTCGCCTATGCCTAGAAACAACTCGGACTTTCGTTGCATGACAATGAGTAGCTTGAACATTTTTCAAAATGTCAATTTTCGTTGTTCCATGGAATAAAGAACATCATACAGGTTTGGAATGACATGAGGGTGAATAAAGGATGGCTGAATCTGATTTTGTCAGATTCTAAAACATTAATCAGAGATAATTTTTCATTTTAATTTGTGTTTGTTTACATTTTCAATTTTCTAACTTAATTATGAGAGTATTTATATTCAAAAGTGTTTGTGTTTAAATAGTTTCCCGAGTCGAGTGTGTGTGTGTGTGTGTGTGTGTGTGTGTGTGAGTGAGTGTGTGTGAGAGAAGTGGTTTTTCTCAGCTGGTTTGTTTCTCGTCTGTGACTGAACAGGAAGTGTGTTGTGATCTTTGCCAGAACTTCAACAGAATTGCAGCTGCTAATTTTCAAACACGGTCTTCTTGTGTTTGTCAAAATAATTCTGTTCTTTGGAGAACTGACAATTAATTCATAGAAAATGAGAGAATTTAGAAAGTTTGATCGTTGGCTTTTGTCATTTTACTTTACTAGTTCTGTATCTGTCCGTCCGTTTATCTATCTGTCTGTCTGCCTGCCTGTCTATTAATATGTCTGTCTGTCTATTAATCTGTCTGTCTATTAATATGTCTGTGTGTCTGTCTATTAATATGTCTGTCTGTTTATTAATCTGTCTGTCTGTCTGTCTGTCTGTCTATTTATCTGTCTGTCTGTTTATTAATCTGTCTGTCTGTATGTCTGTATTTATCTGTCTGTCTGTCTATTAATCTGTCTGTCTGTCTATTTATCTGTCTGTCTGTTTATTAATCTATCTGTCTGTCTGTCTGTCTATCTATTAATCTGTCTGTCTGTTTATTAATCTATCTGTCTGTCTGTCTGTCTGTTTATTAATCTATCTGTCTGTCTGTCTGTCTATTTATTAATCTGTCTGTCTGTTTATTAATCTATCTGTCTGTCTGTCTGTCTATTTATCCGTCTGTCTGTTTATTAATCTGTCTGTCTGTATTTATCTGTCTGTCTGTTTATTAATCTGTCTGTCTGTATGTCTGTGTATTTGTCTGTCTGTTTATTAATCTATCTGTCTGTCTGTTTATTAATCTGTCTGTCTGTGTATTTATCTGTCTGTCTGTCTGTCAGTCTATTAATCTGTCTGTCTGTTTATTAATCTATCTGTCTGTCTGTCTATTTATCTGTCTGTCTGTTTATTAATCTGTCTGTCTGTATGTCTGTGTATTTATCTGTCTATCTGTCAGTCTATTAATCTGTCTGTCTGTTTATTAATCTATCTGTCTGTCTATTAATCTGTCTGTCTGTTTATTAATCTATCTGTCTGTCTATCTATTTATCTGTCTGTCTGTCTATTAATCTGTCTGTCTGTATGTCTGTGTATTTATCTGTCTATCTGTCAGTCTATTAATCTGTCTGTCTGTTTATTAATCTATATGTCTGTCTATTAATCTGTCTGTCTGTTTATTAATCTATCTGTCTGTCTATCTATTTATCTGTCTGTCTGTCTATTAATCTGTCTGTCTGTATGTCTGTGTATTTATCTGTCTGTCTGTTTATTAATCTGTTTGTCTGTATGTCTGTGTATTTATCTGTCTGTCTGTCTATTAATCTGTCTGTCTGTATGTCTGTGTATTTATCTGTCTGTCTGTCTATTAATCTGTTTGTCTGTATGTCTGTGTATTTATCTGTCTGTCTGTTTATTAATCTGTCTGTCTGTTTATTAATCTATCTGTCTGTCTATCTATTTATCTGTCTGTCTGTTTATTAATCTGTCTGTCTGTATTTATCTGTCTGTCTGTTTATTAATCTGTCTGTCTGTTTATTAATCTATCTGTCTGTCTATCTATTTATCTGTCTGTCTGTTTATTAATCTGTCTGTCTGTATTTATCTGTCTGTCTGTTTATTAATCTGTCTGTCTGTTTATTAATCTATCTGTCTGTCTATCTATTTATCTGTCTGTCTGTTTATTAATCTGTCTGTCTGTATTTATCTGTCTGTCTGTTTATTAATCTGTCTGTCTGTATGTCTGTGTATTTATCTGTCTGTCTGTTTATTAATCTGTCTGTCTGTGTATTTATCTGTCTGTCTGTCAGTCTATTAATCTGTCTGTCTGTTTATTAATCTATCTGTCTGTCTGTCTATTTATCTGTCTGTCTGTTTATTAATCTGTCTGTCTGTATGTCTGTGTATTTATCTGTCTATCTGTCAGTCTATTAATCTGTCTGTCTGTTTATTAATCTATCTGTCTGTCTATTAATCTGTCTGTCTGTTTATTAATCTATCTGTCTGTATCTATTTATCTGTCTGTCTGTCTATTAATCTGTCTGTCTGTATGTCTGTGTATTTATCTGTCTATCTGTCAGTCTATTAATCTGTCTGTCTGTTTATTAATCTATCTGTCTGTCTATCTATTTATCTGTCTGTCTGTCTATTAATCTGTCTGTCTGTATGTCTGTGTATTTATCTGTCTGTCTGTTTATTAATCTGTTTGTCTGTATGTCTGTGTATTTATCTGTCTGTCTGTCTATTAATCTGTCTGTCTGTATGTCTGTGTATTTATCTGTCTGTCTGTTTATTAATCTGTCTGTCTGTTTATTAATCTATCTGTCTGTCTATCTATTTATCTGTCTGTCTGTTTATTAATCTGTCTGTCTGTATTTATCTGTCTGTCTGTTTATTAATCTGTCTGTCTGTGTATTTATCTGTCTGTCTGTCAGTCTATTAATCTGTCTGTCTGTTTATTAATCTATCTGTCTGTCTGTCTATTTATCTGTCTGTCTGTTTATTAATCTGTCTGTCTGTATGTCTTTGTATTTATCTGTCTATCTGTCAGTCTATTAATCTGTCTGTCTGTTTATTAATCTATCTGTCTGTCTATTAATCTGTCTGTCTGTTTATTAATCTATCTGTCTGTATCTATTTATCTGTCTGTCTGTCTATTAATCTGTCTGTCTGTATGTCTGTGTATTTATCTGTCTATCTGTCAGTCTATTAATCTGTCTGTCTGTTTATTAATCTATCTGTCTGTCTATCTATTTATCTGTCTGTCTGTCTATTAATCTGTCTGTCTGTATGTCTGTGTATTTATCTGTCTGTCTGTTTATTAATCTGTTTGTCTGTATGTCTGTGTATTTATCTGTCTGTCTGTCTATTAATCTGTCTGTCTGTATGTCTGTGTATTTATCTGTCTGTCTGTCTATTAATCTGTTTGTCTGTATGTCTGTGTATTTATCTGTCTGTCTGTTTATTAATCTGTCTGTCTGTTTATTAATCTATCTGTCTGTCTATCTATTTATCTGTCTGTCTGTTTATTAATCTGTCTGTCTGTATTTATCTGTCTGTCTGTTTATTAATCTGTCTGTCTGTATGTCTGTGTATTTATCTGTCTGTCTGTTTATTAATCTGTCTGTCTGTGTATTTATCTGTCTGTCTGTCAGTCTATTAATCTGTCTGTCTGTTTATTAATCTATCTGTCTGTCTGTCTATTTATCTGTCTGTCTGTTTATTAATCTGTCTGTCTGTATGTCTGTGTATTTATCTGTCTATCTGTCAGTCTATTAATCTGTCTGTCTGTTTATTAATCTATCTGTCTGTCTATTAATCTGTCTGTCTGTTTATTAATCTATCTGTCTGTATCTATTTATCTGTCTGTCTGTCTATTAATCTGTCTGTCTGTATGTCTGTGTATTTATCTGTCTATCTGTCTGTCTATTAATCTGTCTGTCTGTTTATTAATCTATCTGTCTGTATCTATTTATCTGTCTGTCTGTCTATTAATCTGTCTGTCTGTCTGTCTGTGTATTTATCTGTCTGTCTGTCAGTCTATTAATCTGTCTGTCTGTTTATTAATCTATCTGTCTGTCTGTCTGTCTGTCGATTTATCTGTCTGTCTGTTTATTAATCTGTCTGTCGGTATGTCTGTATTTATCTGTCTGTCTGTCTATTAATCTGTCTGTCTGTCTATTTATCTGTCTGTCTGTTTATTAATCTATCTGTCTGACTGTCTGTCTATCTATTAATCTGTCTGTCTGTCTATTTATTAATCTGTCTGTCTGTTTATTAATCTATCTGTCTGTCTGTCTGTCTATTTATCTGTCTGTCTGTTTATTAATCTGTCTGTCTGTATTTATCTGTCTGTCTGTTTATTAATCTGTCTGTCTGTATGTCTGTGTATTTATCTGTCTGTCTGTTTATTAATCTATCTGTCTGTCTGTCTATTTATCTGTCTGTCTGTTTATTAATCTGTCTGTCTGTATGTCTGTGTATTTATCTGTCTGTCTGTTTATTAATCTGTCTGTCTGTGTATTTATCTGTCTGTCTGTCAGTCTATTAATCTGTCTGTCTGTTTATTAATCTATCTGTCTGTCTGTCTATTTATCTGTCTGTCTGTCTATTAATCTGTTTGTCTGTCTGTCTATTTAGCTATCTGTCTGTCTGTCCCTCTATTAATCTGTATGTCTATCTATCCATCTATCTGTCCGTCTGTCTGTCTGTCTGTCTGTCTGTCTGTCTGTCTGTCGACCACTAATTTTGATGTTAATCAGACAACTTCATTGCAGTTGTGTAAACAACATGCACAAACTTTACACTTGACACGAACAGCCGAGCTTTCTCTCACTATGTTTCACACTCTCCTTGCTGACTCTTAATAAAGTAGAAAAACCCTGTCAAACTTTCACTTCCTCAAAGCTGCTGCTGTCACTCACTGTTACACTGGCGAAACATCTCTGGGGGAGAATCTGAAACGGATTAGTTTGCTCCTCAAACATTCCCTTCTGTCCTTTATGAGCTCCTCCACATTCTGTTGTTTCTCTGAAGTGTTTGCAAGCGGCCAATGAGAGGTCGAGGGAATTTTGAGAGGGCCTCTCTAATCGACTAAGGTAAACACACATGTTTCTGTCTGGGCAGCCGGTTCATTTAACAAATTCATGTCAGTTTTGTTTGTAGCATGAATGAAGGTAATCGAGTTAAAGCTTTTACAGAAAGAACACTTGTGCAAACTGTTACGATTTACAGATTTAAAAGAACGCTTGAGAGATTAGTGCATCTTTTACTCTGTGAGGGGCTACTGTGGACAGGGCTGGACTGGGCAGAGAAATTAGCCCAGGAATTTACATGGCAACTTGCCCAATTTGGAGTTGGGGGAGGGGGTGTTTGCTCTGGTCCGTTCTGCATAACGCGGCGGCTCATTTTAGCTTATCGCGGCACATTCGGCACATTTTGCGGCCGATCCACCGGCCCGCTCGGTTCTCCTGATGGCCAGTCTGCCTCTGATCTACGCCAAATTGAGTCGGCCCACCGGGAGAATGCCCAGTATGCCAGATTACCAGTCCAGCCCTGACTGTGGAGTTCAGGTGTCCACAAACGTGAATTTTTTTCACCAAAAAGGTGAATTTTGTTTTGAATTTCTTTTGGACTCTTATTGGTCATCAAACTAAGATTTCACAACTTCGATGCAATGCCATAAACAACATGTGCCTGCTTTGTTTTTGAAAAAACAGCTACAAAGAAGTTTGCTTTATACTTCTCCTTTGCCATTTAAATACTTTCATTTAAGGGATTGTCTTAAAAGAGCCTAATGACAGTTTCCTTCCCTTTTGATAGCGTGTTCTCAGTGCAGGTTGAATATTAGTCTGGCATCACTGTTGCTTTCTATGTTAACGTTCAGTGATATATAGTTGTCGTGTGGTAAAAACCGACAGCAGAATGAACTGACTGGTCATTAAATGTACCTTTTTTAAAGTTACAAGCTTTTTTACGAGGATCAAGCACTCAACTTGAGTTTCTCCCTCTCTATAGAAAACCTTCTTCAGTTATGACATCATCTGCTCTTTATTTGCTTTGTGTAATTCATGGTTATTATTGAAATGCATTAGAAGGTACAAGGAGAATCTTTAAAGGGACGGTTCACCAAAGAAATGGTCATTTACCCTCATATTGTTACAAACCCATTGTCTGTTGAACACAACATGATATATTTGGAAAAATGGTGCGATCGTTCGTTTCAATACAATAAGCTGATTGTGACAGTGTCACAAAAGTTGTTCCAAGTCTTCTGAAGGCACACGAGCATTTTGTAAGATTTACAGAGATAAATATAAGTCGCTTTTCACTTTAAAATCACAACATTGGCTGACCCATGTTGATGCATACAAAGCACAAATCAAATATGGCGACGGGTCAACAACATGAAACGTCTACTAAAATATTTTGTCTGTTTCTGGCACATAAAACTATACTAAAATTATAAGTGGATCTATAAGTAGGGACATCCAAAATGCATGATATGACTTCTATTTTGGCAAGTTATCTCTATCACTACTGTACTTCTCCTTCTGAAATTGTAATGCAACTTTTCCTTGAACCCGTTGTGTGACGTTTCACAATAAACTTGGTCAAGTCTGTTCATTTGTTTCTCACAGTTCTGTGAATAGAGTCACTGTTATTCCACTCGTGTGAGATTGTGTTGAGCTATGTTTGAAAGAGCATGTGAGAGACATTTCCAGTGACTGCAGCTGTTAAACACTCTGTACACTGGACAGATCGATCGTTTCGTCACATTACTGGGAGGATTGTGGGAAGTGGCTTTTGAGGCAATCACAGCTGCAAACAAAGAGTTTTCCACCGACCCCCTCCCCTTTTCCCTCACAACAACAGACAAATGTGTTGTTGTCAGTTTTGGTTTCGGAAAACATCAGCGAATCATCTTAAGGAGACAGTGGTACGAAAAGTGCCATACTACAAAATTTCACTATCATCAGAATAGTATACAAAACAGATTTTAAGTGCAACAAGAAATGTAAATTTAGTGACCGGTTAAGTACTTTTGGAAAAGATGGGTTTCTAGCCATTTTTTGAAGATAGAGAGTGAGTTAGCTTCCCGAATAATATTGATTGAGTCCACCACCGTGGTTTGATGAAACTGAAAGTCCGGGAAAGTGTTTTGGTGCCTCTTTGTTTTGGTACGACAAGGCGACGTTCCTTAGCCGACCGCAGGTTTCTGGTGGGCGTGTAGCTCTGCATAAATGTTTTTAGGTATGCTGGAGCAGACCCAGTGACTGTTTTATATGCCAGCATCAGGGCCTTGAATTTAATGCGTGCATCAACCGGCAGCCAGTGGAGAGAGACACAGAGTGGTGTAACATGTGCTCTCTTAGGTTCATTAAAGACCAGATGTGCTGCTGCATTCTGGATCATTTGGAGAGGTCTAATAGCACATGCAGGAAGGCCTGCAATGAGAGCGTTACAGTAGTCCAGTCTAGTTATGACAAGTGACTGAACGAGCAGTTGTGTGGCATGTACAGAGAGGAAGGGTCTTATCTTCCTGATATTGTAGAGTGTAAATCTACATGATCTTGCGGTCTTTGAGATGTGGTCTGTGAAATTGAGCTCATCATCAATGGTTACCCCTAGATTTCTGACCATTTTGGAAGGTGAAACTGTGGTTGGACCCAGCTGCACGGTGATGTTGTGTTCAACAGCGGGGTTGGCTGGAAAGACAAGGAGTTCGGTCTTGGCAGGGTTGAGTTGAAGGTGATGTTCCTTCATCCAGGCTGAGATGTCTGCCAGACAGGCAGCGATTCGAGTGGTCACTGTGGTGTCGTTGGGCTGGAAAGACAAGTAGAGTTGCATGTCGTCAGCGTAGCAGTGGTAAGAGAAACCATGTGACTGGATGATGGGTCCCAGTGATGTTGTGTATATGGAGAAGAGAAGTGGCCCAAGCACTGAGCCCTGCGGTACCCCAGTAAGTAACTGATGTGGCTTGGACACCCCCCCTCTCCAGGCTACCTCAAAGGACCTTTCTGAGAGATAAGAGTTGAACCAATCAAACACAGGTCCAGCTCAATAAAGTGCATTATCAATAAATGTATTATAACAGAGACCAAAAAAGTCCAAATAGGGCCAAAGAGGACTGGTAGAGAGCCCCCTTAAAAGCCATGCGGCATCACCAGCACAGATGTGCCCCATCAACTATAACGAGCCAACAGACTCCACCCACCACCAACCTGAAACCTGCAACTCAAACACACAAGAAAAACCAATACAGCCCAAAAGGGCCCATAACAAAATCCACAGTTTGTACGGACTGTTTAACATGCCCAGATCAAAATTGGTTGCTTGAAGGTTGCACTAACATTGCTCAGGAGACTTAATGGTGTTCTCAATAGTTTTTCCTTTTGGTGTGAATGATTTTCCACCCCTCAAAATACTGTTGGAGAGATAAAAATACAAATAAATGAGACAAATTGTTGAACGTACAGCCATAAAATGAAGGTAGATTGCATATTTTGGCCTTGTTTGTGTTTATATTGAGATCTCTTGACGTTTGACGTTGGTGTCTTGGCAAATATGAGACATTGTTGAGATCTCTCTAAACTCGAGGAAACACATGATTACCGGGGTTTGTATCTGAGAAGCTTGGGAATTCATTTTCCGTCTCTATTAGTTATCTATTTAATCTCCTTGCAGTCCAATACAAACAATTGTGACATCGAGGTGATCTAATTTGCTCAAATTGGTTTCAGAAAACCTAAAGAGTTGTTTCATCATTAATCAAAAAGTATATATTTAAAAAGCTGGTGTAAATGACAGTAATTCAAGTTTATTAGACTAATTACAGTTTTATACTGTTATTTATTGATGTAATGTAAATCAAGAATGGGCCATATTTGCATTTTCCCAACAGCTGGATTATGTTTGTCACTCTGGTCACAGGGAATGTTTTTGGCTGATGCACATGACTGTTGCTGTCATGGGTTATTTGTTGTTTACAAAAACGTCTTTGTGGAAGTTTGGATGTCCAACTATTGAGTAGAGACCTCACGATTTGACGGTAACCATTAATAATCAACTGATTAGGGTTTTTCAATGGCCGATATAAATGCTGATTAACATAATACAGTTGAACAACAGCAAATCAGATGTACAATTTCTAAAGTTGAAACAAACATTTACTTTATGCACTATCTACTTGATATAAACTTGAAAAGAAAAATCCTTGAAAACTGAAAGTGTTGACTATCCATTGATTAACACTTCAGTCAATAGGCCAAGCGAAATATCGCAAAATGGGCAAATATCGTCCGATTAATCGGTACGGCCGGTATATCGGTCTTTCACAAGTAACAATTCTTACAATGTATCTTGTCCTCCAATTTTCTTATCAATACACACTCTGTGTTAAAACTCTATGGAGGGTCCAAAGGGGGCTATATTGCAAAAAATAGTTTATATTTAAAATGTTAAAGTCTCTGTATACATAAATCAGGCATATGAGGTATCATTTGAAATCTTTGAATCTGACCTTTTCGGAGATAACCATCACTTCTGCATTTATGTTTTGTTATTTTATAACAAAATAAGGCCTTAAAAAACTTGCGTCGCAAATTAGCGCCCCTATGAGGTAATGGGGTAGAAATGTTATATGAAAATAAAAGTCACATAGCACCTAAATGGACAAGTCATATATCAAATAAATCAAATATATCAAATTTTGTTGCCCTAAAAACACAGTTTGAAAGATATTCAAAAGAATCACAAGTGAAATATGATCAAGTCATCAAATACAAACGTCTCTTTTATGCTCCGATAACTGCTGCTGTAAGCTAAAACCGAATAGCTAAAAAGTTATATCTGCTTTTTCCGTAGGTAGTTTTCTAAAACTTTGCCATTTTATACTTGTCTGTGAGCTTGCTTGATTGAATAATCTAATGTTATATCGTAGATGTCAAGAACAACAAATGCCATTCAAAAGCATGCTAAACAAATCATCAGAAAAGCTTGATGATAAAATGTTACATATCTTCGCAAAAGGGAGGATCTCAGCTTTCTAATGACACCTTGATAGAGCTTCTAGTCCACTCAGAGGCCGAGATATTCAATGAAATAACAAAGGTGGTGCTTGAACTGAACATTAGACTGAATGTCTATGGACGAGCACATCTGTGAGGGATAAAATGCATTAGAGCGCCCCCTACATTATATTTTCTAGTGCTTGCTGCCATCTAGAGGAATGAATGAGACATTTGTGACCAAAATTGCATGTTTTCAAATTTATGAAAACATAAAAAAAATTATTTAAAATAAATGTCTACGTGATGACGAGGAGGGCGTGGCTGGGCCGTGAGGATGCACGCCTGAGTTGCCCCAATAAGTGGGAGAGAGAGCGATAAGGAGGAGCTGGAGATTTTTTGAGAATCAATTCAGAATCGTTGGAGAAAGTATCACGATGTTTCAAGGTGCACCCCTACTATTGAGTACATTTTTCAGGATGTTGTCAATGCAAAAGATGTTTAATCTGTAATCTTTTTGCAACAGGTGGTGCGAGCACAGACGCAGCGTCTGGGAGCTCTCATAGGAGAAGCTTCAGACGGCCGGGATACATGCGAGCAGATCCAATCAGCCAAGTGGCTGCTGAGACACCATGTGATTCCAACAGAAATCCCATAAATCCCATTGGTGGCCTGTCCACTAGTGAGAACACTCAAAAGTGTGCTTCTGAATTGCCAGGCAGCCCCAGTGAGAAATGGCTCGAGGAGGTTTTCGAGAAAGACGACTCTTCCAACGATTCATCCAAATCTCACTGTTTACGTGACACCCAAGTGGAAGAAACTTCTAGAACAGTCCCATCTCGAGACATCTTCAATTCCAGCTTTAGTTTCATTCAACAGTCACTAGAAACCAGCGATTTAACACATGAAACAACCACAAGTGAGTCTTCTTGGAAACCGACGCCATCTGAATCGACTTCGTGGGATCCGTCCAGCTCAGATACTTTAAAACCTCAAACTGTTATTGTAAATAAGTTTGAAGATGGTTCATTGAGCCAATCGGAGAGTGACACTGTGCCAATTAGCCTACCAAAATCAGAGGTTTTCTCATTAGCCCAATTGTCAATTGCTCAGTCGGTGAAAGGAAAAGGGCTCTTATTGGACAAAGCTCTGTGGCTGGGAGACTTGGACATTTCCTGGCGTCACAGAGACAGACAGACCTCCATGTCCATGACGTCTGACTTCAAAGAAAGTGTCCAGGACTCGGACTCTGGCTCCCTGGACACCGAGGTCACGTCCTCGCTCTCGGTTGATTCATCCGACTCGACCTCGGGCTCATCCGTCACCTCTGGCTATGACAGCATCACCCCGTCGTCAGACCAGATTCGAGATGGTCTAATGAAGAAGTATGAAGACATTCTTCAAGACTGTCTGCAAAACAACCGCACAAACATCAAGGTCAGTATGCCACAAAGACGTTTTACATTTTGATAGACAGTGGTTGAAAAATGCAACAAAAGACCACGAATGCAATTCTAATTACTGTTTCATTGGACCACCACATGTATAGTAGGCAAAGTTGCTTTACTGGCGTTTTATTATTTTTTATCAAACTGGAGGTGTGTACATATGCTGTATTTAGATCCATAATTCAATATTTATCATTGAGTGTTTCTTCAACTTCTTGAACTGTTTAATTTGTCTACTAACAATGTCCAACAGTGTATATAATGTATTTATATCATTTTTACCCGAACAACTCTGTTGGTTACACTTGTGTTCCTGGTCTAAAGTAACCGTCCATTGGAAATTAATGGATTATACTACAAAATACCGAAGTATTTCCTGTTCAGGTGCATCACAATCCTTTAAATGAGCACATATGTGGATGTGTGTTTGTACAAAGTCCTCGGACATGTTCAATATTGGTCGACCGATATGGGTTTTTCCAAAGGCCGAAGCCGATATCCAGAGTGCAGGGTGGCCGATGCAATGCAGATATATCACATAATTTAATAACATAAAATTTTTGAACAATTGTTTTTTATTTATTTATTTAGCACTATATTTACTTAAATTTCACCCAAAACTTTGTAAAAGTTCTAAATCTCCATCCATCTTCAACCGCTTATCCGAAGTCGGGTCGCGGGGGCAGCTGCTCCAGCAGGGGACCCCAAACTTCCCTATCCTGAGCCACATTAACCAGCTCTGACTGGGGGACCCCGAGGTGTTCCCAGGCCAGTGTGGAGATGTAATCTCTCCACCTAGTCCTGGGTCTTCCCCGAGGCCTCCTCCCAGCTGGACGTGCCTGAAACACCTCTCTAGGGTGGCGGCCAGGGGGCATCCTTACCAGATGCCCAAACCACCTCAACTGACTCCTTTCGACGCAAAGGAGGAGCGGCTACTCCGAGCTCCTCACGGATGACTGAGCTCCTCACCCTATCTCTAAGGGAGAAGCCGCCACCCTTCTGAGGAAGCCCATTTCGGCTGCTTGTACTCGTGACCTAGTTCTTTCGCTCATGATCCAGCCTTCATGACCATAGGTGAGGGTAGGAACAAAAATTGACCGGTAGATCGAGAGCTTTGCCTTCCGGCTCAGCTCTCTTTTCATGACAAAGGTGCGATAAAGCGAGTGCAATACCGCCCCCGCTGCCCCGATTCTCTGGCCAACCTCCCGCTCCATTGTCCCCTAACTCGTGAACAAGACCCCGAGGTACTTAAACTCCTTCACTTGGGGCAATACCTCCTTCCCTACCTGGAGGACGCGCTCCTGCTGAGAACCATGGCCTCAGATTTAGAGGTGCTAATCCTCATCCCAGCTGCTTCACACTCAACTGCCAAGCGATCCAGTGAGAGCTGAAGGTCACGGACCGATGAGTTCTAAATCTAAAAAATTATATTGTATTTTATATTGGTAGATAGCAGTTTTTTCTGATTTCTATTTAGACATCAAATTGTACTACTTTATTTGCACATGAATAAATTGTTAATATATGAAGAAGGAAATAACAGAACACACAGGAGTCCGCAGATGGCATGTGTGCATTAGCAATCGCATTTGCTCAAGCTTTTACCTTAAAGTTGCACCAGAGACTATTTAGCAGAGATGGGCCACTTCTGTTAAAAATGAATGGGAGAAATTGGAACACCCAATGTAGAAAGGAAGTTCTGCCTGACAGGTAAAAGAGCCAATCACCTTTTAGATACAGACATCGCCTGTCAGTCAACTCGAGAACGCGCATGCGCATGGCTTTTTTTTTGCCGTAATCTGAGGTAAAGAAGCAAAATTTTTGATGTCAGATTTTACTGCCGATTTGAAATATGTTCTTTGATCATAATCTTGACCAACCGTTTTGGAGATTTTGGTCTTTCTCCATTCAAGTGGATAAGAGCTGCTCTTTCATGCCTACCGATAGCGTTCCAAACATGGCCGACTTTGGACTGTCTTACTAGAAAGAATTTGGTTGCACTCACTCCAGCACAAGCAGCAATCTCCTGACAGTTTAAATGGCATGGATCACCTGCTTGGATTGTCGTCATGATTTATGAATTAGAGGAACTTTTGATCCTGATCCTGAAGTTTTTGATTCTGGCTGATAGAAGACACGCTTCAGAGGAACATATTAGACGAGCGCTCGATGGGAAGGTAATGCTGGATTTTCATGAGGCTCGTGAATTGCATCTGTTTAAACAAGATATCTGCATATTTGCAGATGGTATATAATAGAAGTTTTATTTATATTTGCCTTTAATCATTAGAAAAGTGACCGGGAACTGTTGAGGAGAGACTGTTAGAATTTGTGCTTTAGAGGTCAATAAATGAGCGTTCCACAGGATGCTGGATCTGCTGAAGTTTTGTGAGGTTGGTTTATTAAATCGGTTTAAATGAGACATGTGCATATTAGCAGACGGTATATGATATTAGTATTATTGATATTTGCATTTTTTATCATTAGTCAAGGCCGTTAAAGTTAAAGGGAACTGTTGAGGAGAGAGAGGGAGAATGAAACAGACGAACACTTTAACATTATGAGCTGAAACACGTCTCTGATATGCGGACCGTTTAAATGTATTATTGTAGTAACATGATCCGTACGAACCGTAACTTGTCGCTTACACGTCTCAGTCGCTTCACATGCAAACAGGCGATTCTCACAAATCAGCCAAACGGGAAAATTGTATTGGTTGACCACTAATGTGCCTTTTTGTGCATGGTCTTTCCATGTACACGCTTTGAGGAATAAAATATCTACTTATCATATTATGTTGTGTTGTGTTTGGGCTTGTTTGAATCGGGATAGTCTGCTGTATGTTACGATAAGTCATTGTCTATGTTACATGTATGTTTCAGGAAGTAATAAGGAAAAACGTGACAAAAAGACACTCCTGTTCATTATATCCATGTGTGTCTATGGGAATTTCATCCACTAAAACTTTTGTTTCGTATTTCATCTCAAACATGCTCGTCATCGACCCTTTTGTCCTCTTAGTTAACAAGTACACTAACTTTAGAAAAAACTTGATTGAGTCGTTATTTAAAAACAATGGATAGAATTATTATTGTTTATTGTTTATTTCACAATTTTTTTAGATTATCGTAGAATTAAACATGTAATAATTAGCATTTGCATAATGGATTTTCATAGTTTAATAGGATCTTTGGTCTGGGACAAGGCTAAAACAGTCCTGCCTTTAATACTACTATGTGAGTATATCATGTGTTAGTTTGTGATTTTATTTTATATTGTGAAGCACTTTGTGCTAAGTTGCTAAAAGGTGCTATACTAATAAAATAAATAAATTATTAGAATTATTAAAACAGTAAATAATTGATGAAGGTAAAAAGTGAAAAACTGACCTTCATATAACAAAGAGAAAAAAGTTTTAATCTGTTCGTTTGAATGAAAAGCAACCGCTGGGACATGAAGTAGCCTGAATTTGAAGAAACACCCATTTATTATGATTGATAATTAATATTTCTGATTTGCACATATCCGGGTTTTGAAATGTGGAAGTAAACGATAGCCGGGTAAACTTGTATAGCTGTGAATTTAACTCCAACAGCATCAGAAAAACTCCACTGTTGCGCTTTCACAGCTTTCCAAATGATAAACAATAAAAAGCAGTGGATTACAACAGTCCGAAGAGAGAAAGACGCCACATTTACTGTCACTTTCTCAGCAGCTGCATTAGAAATCTCATCACAGCTGTGATAACTCGTTTTTTTTACTGGGTATTACAATGCAAAGTAATATTTACATGTATAAATATAAAACATGTGCTACTGTAGATTAGCTCTGCTAAAGAAGGGGTAAACATGTCATAACAGTCTGTAAAAGGGTCCCTTGATGTTGTTGGAGATTTCCTTTTAATGTCATTTTTCTCTCTCTTTAGATCGAGTCCATAATGCTGAAACTACAGAGATTACAGCACAAAGCAGTACTGGGCGATGACTATGATACAGGTCAGACGTTACACACGATCAGTGCTTGTTTACTAACATTTCATAAAGATGACTTCTCTGATGTATTATAAATACTAAAAAAACATAAATACCTTAAAAGAATGTACAACTCATTCTTAACCATATTAAATGCACAAAATTCGGTAGCCGTTGCTTGACATTTTCATCTTGTCAAGCTGAGTCGAGTCAAGGCGAGCCGAGTCGAGCTGATTCCAGTCGAGCCGAGCCGATGCTTGACATTTTAATCTTGTCGAGCTGAGTTGAGTCGAGCGGAGTCCAGTTGAGTCCAGTTGAGTCCAGTTGAGTCCAGCTGAGTCGAGCTGAGTTGAGTCAAGCTTAGTCGAGCTTAGTCGAGCTGAGCCCAGCTTAGTCAAGCTTAGTCAAGCTTAGTCGAGCTGAGCCGAGCTGAGTTGAGTCAAGCTTAGTCGAGCTGAGTTGAGTCAAGCTTAGTCGGGCTGAGTTGAGTCAATCTTAGTCAAGCTTAGTCGAGCTGAGCCGAGCTGAGTTGAGTCAAGCTTAGTCAAGCTGAGTTGAGTCAAGCTTAGTCGGGCTGAGTTGAGTCAAGGCGAGCCGAGTCGAGCTGATTCCAGTCGAGCCGAGCCGATGCTTGACATTTTAATCTTGTCGAGCTGAGTTGAGCTGAGCTGAGTCGAGCTGAGCTGAGTCGAGCGGAATCCAATTGAGTCGAGCGGAATCCAATTGAGTCGAGCGGAGTCCAGTTGAGTCGAGCGGAGTCCAGTTGAGTCGAGTCCAATTGAGTCGAGTCCAATTGAGCTGAGTCATCTGAGTTGAGCTTAGTTGAGCTGAGTTGAGTCAAGCTTAGTCGAGCTGAGCCGAGCTGAGTCAAGCTTAGTCGAGCTGAGTTTAGTCAAGCTTAGTCGAGCTGAGTTATCTGAGTCGAGCTTAGTCGAGCCATAACCACAAAATTGACCATGTTTTCACAAAATGAGTGTCTTTTGTCTGAATGAGTCTGTGTCATGTATTTGGCGCCATCTCCTGGTGGCCATATGTAACATTGTGCTTCATGTGGATTATCTAATGATCTATGCATCTGATTACCTTGTGTGGGGGCTCGTTTGAAAGATAATCACCTCCTTTAAGTAATAGTATGTGATCTTTTATGTTCCGTTTATTTTTCGTGAAGTTATAATCAAAAACGAAGCATATAAGCAACACCAACACACTTGTCAAAGACATATACTTAGCTATGACTCTCTATATTTTTGTCTGTGAGTAAAACAAATGGGCTGGTTGTGTTTTACTCTTTGAGAGCTTTCCAACGACATATGACACATGACATTTTGATCAGTTTGATGTTTTAGCCGATTACAATCATTTGTACATTGCATATTGTATCGTTTTGATTTGTCTGCAATTTTCAAAGCACTTGTTCAGTTTTGGTCATAATGCCTGCATGCATTGGGAGGAAGAGTTTCTAAGATTTCAAACGAAACCTATTTTGTGTTGGTCAAGACTGTAGTTATTCATATTTTGACAATTTTTCCCCCATCAGGCCCATCCGAGCTTAAAGGGGTAAACCATGGATTTAAATGGTTTTTGTATGAATGATTGTTATTTTTATTACCATAATTATATTCAAAGCGATTTACAGAGCCCTTATTACAGGGACAATCCCCCTGGAGCAACCTGGAGTTAAGTGTCTTGCTCAAGGACACAATGGTGGTGGCTGTGAGGATCGAACCAGCAACCTTCTGATTACAAGTTCTGTGCTTTAGCCCACTATGCCACCACCACCACTCCAGATTGGCAGTCAGTGCCTCAAGTCAAGTGTCAGTTTTGTTTCTTTGTTTCTAGCTGAGCATTTCGGAAGGCAACTAGAGGAACTGCGACGAGAGAGAGTGACTCTTAAACCTGGTCTTCCATCCAGACATCCTGAAGTCTGTGGCTTTCTAGAGTGCCTCAGGACAGCAGTGGAGAGCGCTCTCCAGAGGACAAACAACGTCAGGTCTGTTAACATTTAAACACTCTTGCTTTAATAACTGCAGTGAAGGGTTTATTATGTATCTGCATCAAAATGACCTCATCGATATTGTCAACTGTTGAGAACGGACAATGTGTAATTTGCCGCTAATAGACATCTATAACAGATGATTACTTTTATTCATTTTTATACTCAACATTATGCTTCAAATGCTTTCGATTGACCTTGACCCGGAATATTGCTTCAAGTTAACATATGTCAGGTTAAACAGAACATCTATAGATCCTAAATGATCTCTGATGGTTAAGAATTTAAGAGTTAAACGGTGTCCCAAATGACACACATGCAGTCAGCCGTCTAGTGTATCATTTTTCAAACTGTAGTAACGTCCCAAGTGGAGCATTCGCTGATGTGTTGCCGCTAGCTTTAGCATGTTAGCCAAACTTAGTTCAGCATTTCTGTCTCAAATAATGTTCATATTCACACAATGTGGGGTGATGGTAAAGCATTCAACACATATTTATAAGGTGCCGTCTGCACATACGTTTCGATAGTTGCCACATTCATAGTGACCAGGTAGCTCCACCCCTTCCACTGCGTACGGCAAACTGCATCATTCTCCGAAATCATTGCTTCTTTTGGCCTAATTCCCAATGTGCTCTAAGCCCTCGTGCTGGCGTAGGACCTAAATCTGGGTGGCGGAGGATGAATCTCAGTTGCCTCTGTGTCTGGGACCATCATCAACCTGTGCATCTTATCACGTGGCTTGTTGAGCTTGTTGCCATGGAGACATAGCGTGTGTGGAGGCTTCACGCTATTCTCCGCAGTATCCACGCACAACTCAGCACGCACCCCACTGAGCGCAAACCACATTATAGCGATCACAAGGAGGTTACCCCATGTGACTCTACCCTCCCTAGCAACCGGGCCAATTTGGTTGCTTAAGAGACCTGACTGGAGTCACTCAGCACATCCTAGGATTTGAACTAGCGGACTAGCGAACTCCAGGGGTGGTAGCTAGCATTTTTACCACTGAGCTACCCAGGCCCCCCGAAATCATTGCTTCTTAATTGTCTGCTTGCAAAAACACCTGGCCAGACATAGCCTAGTTGTAACTTTAATACATTTGCACTAAGAACGATCATACACATATTTCTAATCGTATTTCCAAAGCAATTTATGGTTATTAATTTACTTGTTCAAACAGGCAAAATGGTGAATCGAATGAAGTTCTGGGAAGCTCAACCAGCTCTCATTGTCACCCACAAGCACGAGAGCAACTGCTTCAGGAGAAACTGAGGATTCAGGTGAGCAGACATTTGACTGAAATATGAATTTGAGCACACTTAATAATTACATTTAACGGAACATTCCGGTTTCATTACAAGTTAAGCTCAATCGGCAGCATTTGTGGCATAATGTTGATCACCACAAATAATAATTTCGACTCGTCCCTCCTTTTCTTTAAAAAAGCAAAATGGAGGTTCAATTGAGGCACTTACAATGGAAGTCAATGGGGCCAATTTTGAAGGGTTTAAAGGTAAAAATGTGAAGCTTATAATTTTATAAATGTACTTACATTAATTCTTGTGTTAATTTGTTTAAGTCATAATTTTTACAGTCAATTTAGGGTTATAGGGGTTATATTGGATTGGCCCCATTGACGTCCATCATAAATGTGTCACTGTAACAAACATTCATGTTGTTGACTACATACACACTGAAAAAATGCTTTTGTGTTCCTTGAATGTTGACAATCTATAATAGGACAGAATAAGGCTGAACTTTGATTTCAGTTTATGTCCATTGTGTTCAAGTATTGAGTCGCGAGTTTGAATCCAGGGCGTGCTGAGTGACTCCAGCTAGGTCTCCTAAGCAACCAAATTGTCCCGGTTGCTAGGGAGGGTAGAGTCACGTGGGGTAACCTCCTCGTGGACACTGTAATGTGGTTCTCGCTCTCGGTGGGGCGTGTGGTGAGTTGTGCGTGGATGCTGAGGAGAATAGCATGAAGCCTCTAAACGCGTTATGTTGCCACGGTAACGCGCTCATCAAGCCACGTGATAAGATGCGTGGATTGACGGTCACAAACGCACGCGGAGGCAACTGAGATCAAGCTCGGATTTAGAAAGCAGAGGCCCTGGGCACAAAATCTTAGGTGGGTCGGTGCACGCAGATTCGGAAGGCTTCGGCGCCGATCCGGGCATCTATAATAATCAAGGTTTTTAATAAGGGGAAAAAGTAATTGATAGACCTACATTTTGAAGCCGTCAAACTGGTGATGTACATTAACCTACTCGTCACCACCGGGTCTCTGCCGCCTACAGCGGCTTCCGAAGCGCCTGCTTCGGTTTCGGTCTCAAGCGGAGTCGGAGGGGCACTTGAACAGGTGTCTGTCAATCCAGCCGGGCTGTGGTTCTCTGTCTTGTCGTGCTGGTGCTGATGCTCAGGTTCATCTAAACTCCTCTTCGCTAGTATCACCGCAGGTGCCGCCAGGCTCTTTAATTGTGTCGATCCGACTTTTGAAAAAAGTGGAGATGGTTGGAATATTTCTCCTAATTAAATCCTCTCTGCTATCCTTCTCCCTTTTAGCTTTCCGTTTTGTGGCTCCACTGCTCCACCGTTTTTATCCATGTTGTTTGTTTCTTCAATGTCCACAATTCTCTTTTTTTCACACTATCTTCTACCGCCGGTCTTGCCGCTATCAACAGTTTCCACGGTAACCTGACTCACTGTCATCATCAGACACAGCCAAAAAACTGATCATGATACTTTTTTGTGTGCAAATATATTAACACACAAACACACACTAATTAATTTTATTTTAATTTAATTTTAAATAGAAAAGAAAAAAAGAAAAAAAAAGAATGAGGCCACACAGTTAGTGTGGTCTTGGAGGACCCCTACAGGTCGGAGGCCCCCGGGCACCGGCCCAATTGGCCCGGTGGTAAGTCCGGCCTTGACTGAGATTTGTCCTCCATGTCACTACGCCACCGCGAGGACTTAAAGCGCATTGGGAATTGGGCATTCCGAATTGGGGAGAAAATAATACAGAAAAATAGAGAATAAAAAGGTCTTTGTGGAGCTTTAAAAGTGCTGAATGGCAAGTAAATGGGTTTTTTGAATGTAAACAGATGTATTAGTTGTGTTGTGCTTCTGCAGAAGGAGATGTGTGACCTCCAGCGGCGGTTAGAGGAGCTCCAGGAGCAGAGCAGAGCTGTGGAGGTTCAGCTGCTTCAGGAGAAACGGGGATTGGAGGTGGAGGAGGTGGAGGGGTCTGTGCTCACAGGCTGTGATGTGGTTCAGCTGCAGCTGATTGGTCGAACTCTGGAGGACATGATGACATCAGAGCATCGAGCTCAGATCAGTGTGTCTGCACCAACACAGATCATCAGGTGAGGTGGAACGAATGCCTACAAAGAGTACCGTTCCAGAACCGTGATACTTTGATAGTATCAGACGGTATTATCAAGGTACTTTTTTGGATTGAGGAACTAATTAGGTGCTATTTTAGGATTAATATGTGAAATTGAAAATGTAGTTTCAGGGAGTGCCAAAAAATCCCCTTAACCATGGTTAAATCAGGTGGCTTCTATCTTTTTTTTATCATGGTGGCAACAACAAATTGATAAAAGACACCAATGGTTAATAATAATAATTATATTTATTAGTAGGGATGCACTAACATATCGGCTGCCGTAATTTGTCGGCAAATTATTGAGGAAATTAAAACGTATGTAAAGCAGTCAATGGAAAGGAGGAGGCAAGAACTGGCTTGTCAATATAAATAATATTTTTAATATAAAACTTAAACAGACACAAACACACACATGACGGACATGTCCGTAAACTATTTCTCGCTCCCTCCCAATCCTCCGCAGTCGACCTTTATCCCTCTCGGAGGCTTGATTAGCCTAATAAGGGACCGGGTGTGTAGAATCACGACCCGGCCCCGCCCTCCGCCTTGCCACATTCCTCCCTCGTTCTCTCAGGCTGGGGAGCCCCCGGCATGACGTACACCCCCCCCCTCTTTCCCTGGGGAGAGGCGTTCCTTTTTGCCCCATCTGCCGGCAGGTCATCCCCGTCTACCTGGACGAGGGAGGGGACAAGGGGAGGGAAACAGAAATAATTAAATAGGGGGTACTTCCTGTAACAGTGTAGTACCCTCCCAAAAAACCACTAAAATTTAAACGAGAGGGAAAAGGCCAATGCAGAACGGCCGTGAGAGAGAGAGAGAGAAAAAAACCACTTACTCGCCAGTTCTCCGATACGCCGTAGCTTGTTCCTCGGCCACTCCTCCACCCTCTAACGGACGACAGCCGCGCCTCTCCATGCGGATCGGAGGCAGTCCTCCAGTGTGTAGAATCACGACCCGGCCTCCACCCTGCCACAATATATTAAGCATTAAAATGCCGATATGAAAAGAAGATTATTATTTATAATTAATTAGTAACATACTTTGTAAAAAGACAGTGAATTAAAATGCATAATACAGAAGTATAGTAATAGCCACGATATGTAGAAAGGTTGTTTCTACATATCGAACATTTAATATAAATGTATTTTTCATTCGTTTTCACGTTAATGCGGAAAACGCGGCATAAATGGACGTCACAGTGGTGAAAGTGGGACTTTCCTATAGGCTACATGATAGGAAAAATACATTCAAAACACTTTGAAACCAGCAGACTTTGACTTCTGAGATTTCGGTATGATATCCGTTAATGTTTGCATGATTGATCGAATTAAGATTGAAATCACAATATAACCTTGAAAAGCTGCTTTGAGTCTTGGCTGGATGAATCTGTCCCAGACACTGAGGTTAGCCTTGATGTCTTTAGGATCATATGGGCAGACAGAACAAACAACTCTGGGAAAGTGCATGGTGGTGGGATGTGCATGTACATTAACTCCCGCTGGTGTACTGACATCAAGGTACACGGGAACATTTGTAATCCGGTCTTGGGAGTTGCTTACCCTGTCCGCCTGAACCTTTTACCTCCCGAGGGAGTTCTCGACTGTTGTGTTCATCTGTGTGTATATTTCACCAAGCATCAACGCCAAGGCAGCTGCTGAGCATATAGCGTATAACACACAAGCAATGCTCAGCAAATACCCGGATGCCCCGGTATTCCTTCTTGGTGATTTTAACAGCTGTAGGCTTGATCATGCTCTGCCAGCCTTCAGCCAAGAGATGTACCAACAATTATTATTATTTCTGGAGCCTACACAGCCAGAGCTCTAGCGGACCATAATGTCATCCACTTCCTGTTTACAAGCAACAGCTGAAACAACATAGGCCGGTAATACACAACATCCCTCCCTTCAAGGCTGCCTTGCGTGCACAGACTGTGAAGTCTTTGACGGATAATTTGATACCTGGACTATCAAAACATACCCAAACTCAAAACTCTGGATCACAAATTAAACAACTTTTTAACTTTTTTTTTGTCTGTCTGTCTGTTACTCTATCTGTCTGTCTATCTATCTATCTATCTATCTATCTATCTATCTATCTATCTATCTATCTATCTATCTATCTATCTGTCTGTCTGTCTGTCTGTCTGTCTGTCTGTCTGTCTGTCTGTCACTCTATGTATCTGTCTGTCTATCTATCTGTCTGTCTGTCTGTCTGTTACTCTATCTATCTATCTATCTATCTATCTATCTATCTATCTATCTATCTATCTATCTATCTATCTATCTATCTATCTATCTATCTATCTATCTATCTATCTATCTATCTATCTATCTGTCTGTCACTCTATCTATCTATCTATCTATCTATCTATCTATCTATCTATCTATCTATCTATCTATCTATCTATCTATCTATCTAATCTGTCTGTCACTCTATCTATCTGTCTGTCTATCTATCTATCTATCTATCTATCTATCTATCTATCTATCTATCTATCTATCTATCTATCTATCTATCTATCTATCTGTCTGTCTGTCTGTCTGTCTGTCTGTCACTCTAGCTATCTGTCTATCTGTCTGTCTGTCTGTCTGTCTGTTACTCTATCTATCTGTCTATCTATCTGTCTATCTATCTATCTATCTATCTATCTATCTATCTATCTATCTATCTATCTATCTATCTATCTATCTATCTATCTATCTATCTATCTGTCTGTCTGTCTGTCTGTCTGTCTGTCTGTCTGTCTGTCTGTTACTCTATCTGTCTGTCTGTCTGTCTATCTATCTATCTATCTATCTATCTATATATCTGTCTGTCTGTCTGTCTGTCTGTCTGTCTGTCTGTCTGTTACTCTATCTGTCTGTCTGTTACTCTATCTGTCTGTCTATCTATCTGTCTGTCTGTCTGTCTGTTATTCTATCTATCTATCTATCTATCTATCTATCTATCTATCTATCTATCTATCTATCTATCTATCTATCTATCTATCTATCTATCTATTTATCTATCTATCTGTCTGTCTGTCTGTCTGTCCGTCTGTCACTCTATCTATCTATCTATCTATCTATCTATCTATCTATCTATCTATCTATCTATCTATCTATCTATCTATCTATCTATCTATCTATCTATCTATCTGTCTGTCACTCTATCTATCTGTCTGTCTATCTATCTGTCTGTCTGTCTGTCTGTCTGTTACTCTATCTGTCTCTCTATCTATCCATCTATCTATCTGTCTGTCTGTCTGTCTGTCTGTCTATCTATCTATCTATCTATCTATCTCTCTGTCTATCTGTCTGTCACTCTATCTATCTATCTGTCTATCTATCTATCTGTCTGTCTGTTACTCTCTATCTATCTATCTATCTATCTATCTATCTATCTATCTATCTATCTATCTATCTATCTATCTATCTGTCTGTCTGTCTGTCTGTCTGTCTGTCTGTCTGTCTGTCTGTCACTCTATCTATCTATCTATCTATCTATCTATCTATCTATCTATCTATCTATCTATCTATCTATCACTCTATCTATCGGTCTGTCTATCTATCTGTCTGTCTGTCTGTCACTCTAGCTATCTGTCTGTCTGTCTGTCTGTCTGTTACTCTATCTGTCTGTCTGTTATTCTATCTATCTATCTGTCTGTCTGTCACTCTATCTATCTATCTATCTATCTATCTATCTATCTATCTATCTATCTATCTATCTATCTATCTATCTATCTATCTATCTATCTATCTATCTATCTGTCTGTCTGTCTGTCTGTCTGTTACTCTATCTGTCTATCTCTCTATCTGTTTGTCTGTCTGTCTGTCTGTCACTCTATCTATCTGTCTGTCTATCTATCTGTCTGTCTGTTACTCTATCTATCCATCTATCTATCTATCTGTCTGTCTGTCTGTCTGTCTGTTACTCTATCTGTCTGTTACTCTATCTGTCTGTCTGTCTGTTACTCTATCTGTCTGTCTGTCTGTCTGTCTGTTACTCTATCTATCTATCTATCTATCTATCTATCTATCTATCTATCTATCTATCTATCTATCTATCTATCTATCTATCTATCTATCTATCTGTCTGTCTGTCTGTCTGTCTGTCTGTCTGTCTGTCTGTTACTCTATCTATCTATCTGTCTGTCTGTCTGTCTGTCTGTTACTCTATCTGTCTGTCTGTCTGTCTGTTACTCTATCTATCTGTCTGTCTGTCTGTCTGTTACTCTATCTGTCTGTCTGTCTGTCTGTTACTCTATCTATCTGTCTGTCTGTCTGTCTGTTACTCTATCTGTCTGTCTGTCTGTCTGTCTAAAACAGTGATCAGGTGACAAAATATCGGTATGTTTTTTTTTAAATCGGTATTGGTCAAACAGTTTCATATTGGTGCATCCCTATTTATTAGGAATAATAATAATATTATAACTGTAGTTATAATTATTTATGAGAAGTTATAACTGATTATAAGGTGCGTTATGAGACATTATAAATGCAGTATAATGTATTTATTATATCTTCACAATACATTATAAATATGGGCTTCATAAAAGGTGTTACCGAAATATGGAAAATGATTTTCTTTTTTACATGATTGTTGTCATTTCTGGGTAATTAGTTGCTGGTCAGATTGAAACTTTTGCAAGCAATCAAATGTGAATCCACTCTAAACTACACACACATGTTAACTGTACAAATCACAATTAGTGACATCTTAAGAATGACGTTGCTCAGCTCGCTTTTATGAAACTTTTCATATGAAACTTTTATGAGACTTTTAAAAGCTTTTTTTTACAAAAACAAAGAGGGCATCTCTAGCAGGTATGACATGTTTTTTTCTGAACACAGGTATATTGGATTCGAGATTGAATGACTGTGTTTGGTGCCTCACAGATTGATTTTCATGCATATGTAGATTTATTGGCAGTATGGAGAGATTGAGGTCATAACATTGAACCCTGCTAAACTCACCCATCTGAGAGATCGCCCGTGACCAGCAGAAAATAAATACATTTTACATCATACAGACTTGTGTGATGTGAAAGAGGAGAAACACCTGGAGTCCAGATGGATCTGCTTTTAGACCGGGTTGTTTTTTCTTTCTCAGTTGTTATTTTTTACACCTGCTTAACTCAATCCACTTCAGCATGTTTATGAGTTTGTTTTGTGTTGAGGGTGCAGAGAAATCCCTCCACATCAGTCATTAAATGGTAACCTTTTCAGATGCCCGTGTGGATGTAAATGAGTTTTCTTTAATCTGAAATTTTAGGGGAAAAGTCGCGTTTAAGAAGCATCGCTCAAGGGTTTAATGGTGCCAGAGGATGCTTTTAAAGCAGCTTTATTTTTTGTAAAGAAAATCAGTCTGAAACTGACAACAGGTTCAATCCACTTATTGAAGGATCCAATTCTCCGCTCCGTACCAGCAGAGGGCACCGTGCCCATTTTTATTCCATCTAATCCCAGTTTGCATTCAAGCGCCTTTGTTGACATATATTTTGACATTTGCATTCATGCAGGTCTTTTAATGTCATTTAATAAAATAATAAATATTCTATCATCATGTACTCACCCTCATGCCATCCCTGATGTGTTTGACTTTCTTACTTCTGTGAAACAGAAACGAAGCGTTTCAGTTGTATAGGTGCATACAATGCAAGTGAATGGTGACCAGAACTTTGAAGCTCCAAAATGCACATAAGGGTAGCATAAAAGTAATCCAGTGGTCTAATCCATGTCTTCAGAATCGATATGATAGGCGTGGCTGAGAAAAAGTTCAATATATAAATCTCCACTTTCACTTTAACATTTCACTCTACTTTTCTACCTACTGGGCAGGGAGGAGAATTTATAGTAATATAGGATTTAAATATGAAACTGTTTCTCACCCACACCTATCCTATCACTTCTGAAGACATGGATTATACCACAAGAGTCTGATGGGGTCGTTATATGCTGCATTTATGTGCTTTTTGGAGCTTCAAAGTTCACCATTTACTTTCAGTCACATTCTGATCATATGGCTCTTTCAGCTGAAAAATATGTTTCTCCTTTATAAAGGTTGTTTTGATCTGTAATTTCAGACTACAAGAACAGGAGCAAGTGCTTAGATCAGCCATTAAAGAAGCAACAGCTAAAGTAAGTACATTCATTTAAAACCATCCTAGAATGGAAATATGTCACATTACGGAAGTAAATTGGTTTGAGTGTTGAACTAGTATTTTGGAGAAACTGCCTTTACCAAGGTAAAGTAAGTATAACTGCCCTTTCCCTCCATGTTTTTATATCTCATCTGTCTCTCTCTTGTCATTCAGGTGGTGATGAGTCAGAGGTTGGGCGGAAGTCTGCGGCGGAAACTCAGTGAGAGTGAAACACAGCTGTTGGCTTTACATGAGGCGAAGCTCACGGCCATCTCAGGTACACACGTTCCTCTGTTCCCGCTCTTATCTGAGCCCGTGAGAGCATCAACGCTCCACCTCCTGTGGGTGTTTCAAATGTCACAGTCACTTTGTGTTCTACAGCAACAGAGAATCTGTAATGACAGTTTATATAATCACTTGTCTGCAGCTGTACTGTAGAGTGAAACATCTAGCATCATGACTAGCTCACTGGAATATAGTGATCGTGTCTGAGGTACTTACTGTCATTTATAAGGGAAATATTTGCATGTTTGCACTGTGTTGCATTCCTTTAAGCTCAAAGTATTGAGGATTTTATTCTCCGTGTTACTGGTTTCTGTGAAATATGTGCTTATGTTTAAAAAATGAATAAACGGTATTAAATGTGTCTCTTTAATCTCGTATTAACTTGCATTATTAAACGTTTGCCATCAATGTTGTTTTAATATTTGCTGATTTGAACTTTAATATTAAAAATGTCCAAAAAAAAGTTAAAGTATTAATTAGTTTACAAATTATTCATAGTAAAATGTTCAAACCTGACAGCTATTGTGTCTTTTTAATAATTGCTTTAATTATATAAAAAAAGATTAAAAAGGAAAATTTTTATGTTAAAGTTTGAAATCTCTTATTAACTTTGTAAAAATGTTTGATGTTCAAGATGTAACCGACGGCGACAATGTCATTTTAATATTAAAGTTGGGAAAATATTAGTATTAAAGTTTGCAAATCTCTTATTAATTTACTTTGATTTCAAAATAAAATCTGACAGCAACAATGTCATTTTAAAATTTGACGATTTGAACTAATTAAAAAAAATATTTAAAAAGTCAAAGTTTTAAATTAAAGTTTGAAAATCTCGTTTGAACTTTGGCACCGTTGATTCGATTTTAAATAACATTCGTACAAAGTTAAAAACAGATTTTCAAACTTTAATCTAAAACTTTTCATTTTAAATATGTTTTTTAATTAGTTAAAATCGGCAAATATTAAAATGACTTTATTTGCTATTTTATTACACAATAGCAAATAAAGTTAATAAAAGATATTTGCAAACTTTAATTCTACTACTTTGTCATCTTTCATTTTTTAATGTTTTTTTTTATTAAAGTTCAAATCAGCAAATTTTTAAATGACATTGTAATAATGTTATTTAATATTGAATCAACAGAAACAATGTCATTTTAATATTTGCCGATTTTAACTTTAATAAAAAACAATAACAAATGTATTATTGAAGTTTTTAGAATATTAGTATTAAAGTTTGCAAATCTCTTATGAACTTTGATATTTAAAATAAAATCTGACAGAACAAATGTAATTTTAATAACTGCTGATTTGAACTTTAATATTAAAAATGTCCAAAAAAAAGTTAGTTTTAATTAGTTTACAAATTATTCATAGTAACATTTTCAAATCACTTTTTATGTAAAACAACATGTAAAAAAAGGAAAAGTTTTATATTAAATTTAGCAACTCTTATGAACTTTAATTTCTATTCAAAATCAAACTCGACAGCAACAATATTGTTTTAATATTTGCCGATTTAATTTTTTTGTTTTATATTTTTTATATATTAGTTTTAAAATCTCTTATTAACTTTGTAAGAATGTTTGATGTTCAAAATGTAACCGACGGCGACAATGTCATTTTAATAACTGCTGATTTGAACTTTAAAATAAAAATATTACAAATGTATTATTGAAGTTTGAAAATCTCTTATTAATTTACTTTGCAATTCAAAATCAAATCTGACCACTATTGTGTCATTTTAATAATTGCTGATTTGAACTTTAATAAAAAATAAGATTAAAAAGTAAAAATTTTATGTTAAAGTTTGAAAATCTCTTATTAACTTTGTAAGAATATTTGATATTAAAAATGTAACAAACAACGACAGTCATTGTAAAATTTGACGATTTGAACTAATTAAAAAAAATATAAAAAAAATTAAAGTTTTAGATTAAAGTTTGAAAATCTCGTTTGAACTTTGGCACCGTTGATTCGATTTTAAATAACATTCGTACAAAGTTAAAAACAGATTTTCAAACTTTAATCTAAAACTTTAAATTTTAAATATATTTTTTAATTGGTTTAACTTTAATAAAAAAAAAAAAATTATGTTAAAGTTTGAAATCTCTTATTAATTTACTTTGATATTCAAAATAAAACCTGACAGCAACAATGTCATTTTAAAATTAGCTGATTTTAACCTAAATATAAAAATGTAAAAGAATTATAGTATAAAATTTGCAAATCACTTATTCGTTTACTTTGTTGGAGTATTTGATACACAAAATTTAATAAACATTGACAATGTCATTTTAAAATTGGCTGATTTTTAGAATAAAACTTTTACTTTTTTTACATATTACTATCAATATCTCTCTCTCTCTCTCCATCTATAATATAATATAATAATAATAATAATAATAATAATAATAATAATAATAATAATAATAATAAAAAATGAACTCTATTCTTTTGTTGCTTTATGAGCTCTGATATCACCTTCAGAAAGTGTGAAATGTAGTTGATCTCGTCATTAACGTCTGCTCTCTGATTTCTTCTGGATGTAGGAAATGACTTCAGCAGTGCGAAGCAACTGAAAGCAGAAATCAGGAGCGTTTACAGTGAGAGAGATCGTCTGGAAGGGCTGCTGAGGAAACTGAAGACCATCAGCACAGGAAGTGGACCTGATCTGAGCCACATGAAGCAGCAACACAACCAGATTAAACTGGAGCTGCAGCAGAGAGACGACCAGTACAGTGAGTCCCACAGAACACAAACACACAATTGTGTTTACATGATCCAAACATGCGTCTCATGGCTCAAGTTTAAAACAATAGAGAGGATCACAAACTCCAAATTATTTCACTTTTGCCAACACAGGGGGGAGCCATTTCCTCATGGAGAAAATCGAGATATTCACTCTCAGATTTGTAGTTTTCAGTTTTGATTTACAGGGAAGACAGAGGATGTCTTTTTCTCTCCTTATTTGCCTTCAGTGTCTGTTTCATTTAAATGACAGTACAAATGTTATTGTTTAATATGACTGAATATTGTTTTATATGTTGACTTAAACAGACAAAAAATAGCCTTTTATGGATAATTAGGATAATGAGGATTTTTATGACAATTATGCACATTTATATAATTTATGTTAATATCACGTCTGGACAAAAATCCTTGTCTCATCCTGTGTGTCCTGTCTGGATGATTTGACATCCTTGCATTTCGTAAACACTTTGTAAACCCGTCCAAATCTTAATTCACCGCCCAAATAAAAATGAGGAATTATATTATATATTGTTATATTTTAATTTATTATATAAAATTATATTATATATACTAATTACATTATATTGCATTATCATTATTATATTTAGTACATATTTTATATATATATATATATATATATATATATATATATATATATATATATATATATATATATATATATATATATATTACTTATTTATTTATATATTTATTTATTTACTTATTTATTTATTTATATATTTATTTATTTATATATATATATTTACTTATTTATTTATATATTTATTTATTTACTTATTTATTTATTTATATATTTATTTATTTATATATATATATTTACTTATTTATTTATATAAATAAATAAATCTATAAATAAATATATAAATAATTAAATAAATATATAAATAAGTAAATAAATATATATAAATAAATATATAAATAAATAAGTAAATACATATATATATATATATATAAATAAATATATAAATAAGTAAATAAATCTATATAAATAAATAAATATATATATATATATATATATATATATATATATATATATATATATATATATATATATATATATATATATATTTATTTATTTATATAGATTTATTTACTTATTTATATATTTATTTATATATATATATATATATATATATATATATATATATATATGTATATATATGTATAAATAAATAAATCTATAAATAAGTAAATAAATATATATAAATAAATCTATAAATAAATAAGTAAATAAATCTATAAATAAATATATAAACAAATAAATAAATCTATAAATAAATAAGTAAATAAATAAATAAATGTATAAATAAATAAGTAAATACATATATAAATAAATATATATAAGTAAATATATATATATATATATATATATATATATATATATATATATATATATATATATATATATATATATATATATATATATAAAATATAAAGAAAACAAGAAATTATATAATTATTATATTATATATTTTATTAAATATTTTACTATACACTGAATATTATAAAAAAAAATAGAGCTGCTGTCATATTAAACAATGACATTTAAGTATACTGTAATTTAAATGGAAACATACATGATTAAAAAAAGTCAATAATTTTTTATATTAAAATTAGCATAAATTTAATTGATTTAATTCATGCGCAAACACTACATCTACTACTACAAATGCGTACTATATATTTGTCCTGTAAATGAACGATGCAAAAATCATAATTGGCTTAATATTCTTCACGCAAAATATTATTTATTCATTTATTGTGATTTTGCAGTGAAACAAGATTTGGACATATTTACACATGTGTTTACAAAATGCAAGGATGTCAGATCAGATCAGACTTTTTTGTTCTGGTGTCATTTGACTAGTTGGTGATAATGACCAGATGCACACAAAATCTTCTCAGCTCACAAATATTGCCCTCCCTAGAGGATAAATGTTAGATGTAGACTGTTGGAGGTGGTCTGTCTTTTATTTTCGGCTCAACACATCCAGCAACGGGTGGAGAAGGTGGATGACAGCCAACGTGTATCTCGCCAACTCTCGCCTGCCCGTTAGCAAGGATTACACTCATGTGGTTAATTTAACACACACACACACACACACACACACACACACACACACACACACACACACACACACACACACTCTCTCTTTGCCCAACAACGAGATCAGCACTCGACTGGTCTGTGTCTTTGTCTTGGGTTGAAGGAGATTGTGAGCTAATGATAGGCTGAGCATTGATGCTAAATATGCAAAGTGAGTGAATATAATGCAGAAAACAAAAGATCTTTGACATGCACGGACTGTTTCTGCTAAGGTCTCATTAGCTTGTCTTCACACCGCACTAATAACATGCTGACACACACAAACTGGCACATACGAATGCACAACTGCCATCAAATCACTGTTTTGGCCACAAGAAAAAGGGTTTGCGTTTGTCGCTTGTCTGGTTGGAGTTTTGGATAGTGGATAAGTTGGTTATTTAGGGGTCGTTTGCGTAATTCTTTTCACATATTAATAGTATTTTTCGTTTTTTTAAGCATGTACCATTGTAATACCATGTTTTTGGGGCATGGACTATGGTAATACTATATTTCTGGATATGTAGCATGGTAATACCATGTGTTTTTGGGCATATATCCTGGTAATGCCATGTTTTTAGGTCATGTATTATGCTAAAGCCAAGTTTTTGGACATTTACTATGGTAATACTATGTTTCTAGGGCATGCAATATGGAAACACCATGTGTTTTTGGTATTTACCATGGTAATACCATGTTTTTGGGTATGCACCATGGTAATAGCCTACTATGTTTTATGGATACCATGGTAATATTATGTTTTTTGGGCATATATCACGGTAATGACATGATTTTGGGCATGTACTATGGTAATACCATATTTTTTTGGGCAAATGCCATGGTAAAACCAAGTTCTTGTGGTATGTGCCTTGGAAATACTGTTTCTAGGGCATGCAATATGGTAACACCATGTGTTTTGGACATGCACTGTGGTAATACTATGTTTTTGTGCATGCACCATGGTATTACAATGTGTTTTGGGCAAGTACCAAGGTAATACCGTGTTTTTTGGGCATGTACCATGGTACCATGTACCATAGCATTCTTTGAAGGACCTTGTAGTATAATCTAAACACTATGGTATATGAATATGGTACTCATTCAGTATTATGGAATATTTCAAAGTACCATGATATTATCATCTGAAACATCACTGGACAATAGTTCTACCACAGTACTTTTTTGTGTTAGATATTGGCATAAGAATTGTCTTGTTTTACAAGTGCACACTGTAACTAGATATAATCAGTGCCTTTACACACAGTCCAGACTAGTGTTGTAGTTCACACCAGGTCTGTTGTTTGAGTCTCTGTGTGAGCTGTGATAATGTGCTCTTCCTCTGTCAAGCCATTGAGGAAATGCAGTTTTAACAAAATAAACTACTTTAGGAAAACTGAGACCTGCATGTGGCAAAAGCCACAATAAATGTTGTTCCCCTGCTGGGGTGCAATCCTGCATATATATATTTCAAAAAGATTCTCCAAAGAAAACTGTCCATGCAAAACTTTACAACACTTGGGTGTTCTGGTGGTTGTTTATTGGTTTCCATAATACAAGATCTAATTAAAGGATGTGTAAATGGAGTGGAGAATTTGAGCAGTTGACGTGAGGGAACTATTCTGGAAAATATGGATATGCCCGAAGCCGAATACCTTATTTCGAAAGGCACTACTCAGGTAATCGGTAGAGATGACTGTGTACCGCTACTTCTGGTGTCGTTTCGTTATGGTGCCCAATGAGGTTTGTACAACCGGGAGAGGCATGAACATGTCAGAGAATTCTCCTTGCTATCTGGCAACCTCCGTGATTTGGGATGATGAAAGGTGGTCTCCAAAAGTGACTGGGGTGACTCAATTGGTGACTATTAAGTTCACCTCCGGTCTGAGCTCCTCCCTTTCCGGAACCACCATCGCTAAAGTCACAGGGACCGCTTTTCTCTATGGTTTTAGGATGTTGAGCGTTTTGTGCACAAATTACAAATCATATTTTTTTAGGGTCTGATTAAATCATTCGACCAAGCTGTCTGTTTGGGGGTGGTAAACGCTGGTCTGAATCGATTTAATCCCCAATAATTCATACAGTTTGCGTAGTGTACATGACATAAACTTAGTGCTCTGATCTGTGAGGATTTCTTTCGGAATCCCCATTTGGGAGATTATTCTGAAGAGTGCCTCCACAACACTTCGCGCTGAAATGTTGCACAAAGGCAATGCTTACGGATATCACATTGCATAGTCTACCAGAACCAATACAAAGCGATGTCCATGTGCCGTCCAGCAAGGTCCATACCAATTCATTGGAAGGGGACCTTGATTAATGGGCTGGCCAGCGGATTCACCAGCTGACATTCTCTGCATACCGCACACATTTGCGAACATCCCGCAACACATTAGTTCAGTGTCTTTTCCGGCCCCACCATCGGATTATAATGAGCCATCTGGAATAAATTCCAGACAGCTCCACGGTATTAATAATTGGGTTGTATCCTCTTTTGTCAGAGTGTCTTGTGTCACTTGATGCAACCAATTCTTGATACTTGAAAAGTACGGATATGCAAGTGCATGTCCGTCTGGAGATGTTGACCATCAGAGTAATTAATTAATCACAATGTTGAATTCCTGTACGGCATGTCAGCGCACACCTGCATATCAGTGGGGTTGAAAACAGTTGTTAAGGTTTACAACGGAAATATGGTGACACTCGATGCTGCTGAGAAGTGCATAAACGGACATCTTGGCGATTTTGAAGCGATGTTACTTCTGACGAGAGCTGCAACAAAAAAGGTAATCCCAGAAGCGATCTCTTTCAGCTCTCTCTCAGTTTCTCAGTTTTCTCTGCTGCTCGTCGTGACAGCTTTACCACCTCTGGTGTGCATTATTACATAGACTGCAGTATACCCAACAGCCTCGTGAAGCGTATGCAAGCCATTCACGCATCACGAGCCGACAGTGCTTCACTTTCGGTTAATTGCACAAGTTAATGTGCCTGCTTTGCTTCAATCAGGCTGCACGGATGACAGCATATGTTCTATCAGGAAGACTCGCAGACTTGAGTGAGATTTGAAGATGACATTTATTTGATGGATATAAAACAGAAAGTAATGTCACACTTTGGCGTAAGCCCCGTCAGGCGGTCCGAAGAAGTTGTACTCTGAACCGTCATATCCTGCCGGAGATAGGAGGCAGGGGCGAGGAGCCTACCCCCATGCAGGACGGGACTCAACAGGTGGTGGTGGGGTGGTGGAGGTGGCCGTGTTTGCACACTGAAACAGCAATGGGATAGATTGTGAGCAGACTTATAAAGCAATGGCTTACATGTGATTGGCTAGGAGTTACCTAGCTAATGGTGCAATGATGTACAGCTGCTAGTCTTCCCGCTAGAACATTTCCGTGTTTCATTTGCTTCTTTTTGCTTTTAAAACAACACTATTAATGCTTGAGATTTCCACCCTAGCATACAGTACACCCTCCTTAAACCATAGTCACACTCAAAATTACATTAAACGATTAAAAGAGAAAATATAAACCCACATTGTGGGGGTTTTAAATCATTGTGATGCACGAATGTCTTGTCACACTCCCATTCAGCTGATGAAAACACGCTGCGTGATCATGACGAAGGATTAAATCAAAATGTAGATTGTGGAATGATTCATATAAATAAAATAGCCTGCTCCTCTCTCGCTGTTGCTTGCATGCCCTATGCGTGATTTTGACATCCACTAACCAGTAAAATAAAAAAATGGCACTCCCATGTCAAAAAGGTTGCCGACCCCTGCAATAGAGCAATAATGTTGTTTGAATATTTGATATACAGATACACAGTTATATGCAGGTGATGTAATGTATTGAAGAAGAGGATGGATATGTTAAAAAATATAAATGAAATATAGATATAAGTAGGAATGGATGGATTGAATATTGCACATGGTTGTGTTGATAAAAAGGAAAGTATTAGTGGCCAGTTTTAACTGTTCATGAGGTGGATGACCTGAGGAATAAAACAGTTCCTGTGCCTGGCTGCTCTGTTGCTATATTTTGCCATTGCAACAGATACAGATACAGATAATGGCTTCGCTGCACACCCTTACCTGAAAGCTTTCAGAAATGGGGTTGTGTGTGCATGCGTGTACTTTCTGAGTGTTTACAAAGATTCACTCTCTAAAATCACTCTAATGGGTACTTTGTGTCGTCCTGTCCTGCAGTGGCAGAACATGCATTTCTAATTGACAACTCTCAGAATGTGTCATCTGTACTAAAACTGTTGCTCAGATTTTGCTATATGTTTGGGGACCATATGTCGCCTCATAGTGAAACCTTAAATCAACTACATTATGGGTACATGTCAACAGTCCCCACAATGAAAATGGCTTAATTAGGGGACTAAATCATTTCTTGAATAAAATCTAAAGATGTCAGTGTATTGATCTTAGTCTGGGTAGACACCAATATTAACTTGAAGTGAATGTTATGAATGGCTTTGAAGGAGTTATTTTCAAGTTTGTACTTTTAATAATAAATATAATATTTTCTGGTCATGTAGCATGATAATACCATGTGTTCTGGTCATGTACTATGGTAATACCATGTTTTCTGGTCATGTACTATGGTAATACCATGTTTTCTAGTCATGTACCATGATAATACCATGTTTTCTGGCCATGTACCATGATAATACCATGTTTTCTGGACATGTACCATGATAATAGCATGTGTTCTGGACATGTACCATGATAATACCATGTTTTCTGGACATGCACCATGATAATACCATGTGTTCTGGTCATGTACCATGATAATAGCATGTGTTCTGGTCATGTACCATGATAATAGCATGTGTTCTGGACATGTACCATGTTAATACCATGTTTTTTGGACATGCACCATGATAATAGCATGTGTTCTGGTCATATACCATGTTAATACCATGTTTTCTGGACATGTACCATGTTAATACCATGTTTTCTGGACATGCACCATGATAATAGCATGTGTTCTGGTCATGTACCATGATAATAGCATGTGTTCTGGTCATGTACCATGATAATACCATGTTTTCTGGACATGTACCATGATAATAGCTTGTGTTCTGGACATGTACCATGATAATACCATGTGTTCTGGACATGTACCATGTTAATACCATGTTTTCTGGACATGCACCATGATAATAGCATGTGTTCTGGTCATGTACCATGATAATAGCATGTGTTCTGGTCATGTACCATGATAATACCATGTTTTCTGGACATGTACCATGATAATAGCTTGTGTTCTGGTCATGTACCATGATAATAGCATGTGTTCTGGACATGTACCATGTTAATACCATGTTTTCTGGTCATGTACCATGATAATACCATGTTTTCTGGACATGTACCATGATAATACCATATTTTCTGGTCATGTACCATGATAATACCATGTTTTCTGGACATGTACCATGATAATACCATGTTTTCTGGACATGTACCATGATAATACCATATTTTCTGGTTATGTACCATGATAATACCATGTTTTCTGGACATGTACCATGATAATACCATATTTTCTGGTCATGTACCATGATAATACCATGTTTTCTGGACATGTACCATGATAATACCATGTTTTCTGGACATGCACCATGATAATACCATGTTTTCTGGTTATGTACCATGATAATACCATGTTTTCTGTACATGTACCATGATAATACCATGTTTTCTGGACATGTACCATGATAATACCATGTTTTCTGGACATGTACCATGATAATACCATATTTTCTGGTCATGTACCATGATAATACCATGTTTTCTGGACATGTACCATGATAATACCATGTTTTCTGGACATGTACCATGATAATACCATGTTTTCTGGTTATGTACCATGATAATACCATGTTTTCTGTACATGTACCATGATAATACCATGTTTTCTGGACATGTACCATGATAATACCATGTTTTCTGGACATGCACCATGATAATAGCATGTGTTCTGGTCATGTACCATGTTAATACCATGTTTTCTGGACATGTACCATGATAATACCATGTTTTCTGGACATGTACCATGATATTACCATGTTTTCTGGACATGTACCATGATAATACCATATTTTCTGGTCATGTACCATGATAATACCATGTTTTCTGGACATGTACCATGATAATACCATGTTTTCTGGACATGTACCATGATAATACCATGTTTTCTGGTTATGTACCATGATAATACCATGTTTTCTGTACATGTACCATGATAATACCATGTTTTCTGGACATGTACCATGATAATACCATGTTTTCTGGACATGCACCATGATAATACCATGTGTTCTGGTCATGTACCATGATAATAGCATGTGTTCTGGTCATGTACCATGTTAATACCATGTTTTCTGGACATGCACCATGATAATATCATGTTTTCTGGACATGCACCATGATAATACCATGTGTTCTGGTCATGTACCATGATAATAGCATGTGTTCTGGTCATGTACCATGATAATACCATGTTTTCTGGACATATACCATGATAATAGCATGTGTTCTGGTCATGTACCATGATAATAGCATGTGTTCTGGACATGTACCATGATAATACCATATTTTATGGACATGTACCATGATCGTACCATGTTTTCTGGTCATGTACCATGATCGTACCATGTTTTCTGGTCATGTACCATGATAGTACCATGTTTTCTGGTCATGTACCATGATATTACCATGTTTTCTGGACATGTACCATGATATTACCATGTTTTCTGGACATGTACCATGATAATACCATGTTTTCTGGACATGTACCATGATAATACCATGTTTTCTGGACATGCACCATGATAATATCATGTTTTCTGGACATGCACCATGATAATACCATGTGTTCTGGTCATGTACCATGATAATAGCATGTGTTCTGGTCATGTACCATGATAATACCATGTTTTCTGGACATGTACCATGATAATAGCATGTGTTCTGGTCATGTACCATGATAATAGCATGTGTTCTGGACATGTACCATGATAATACCATATTTTATGGACATGTACCATGATCGTACCATGTTTTCTGGTCATGTACCATGATCGTACCATGTTTTCTGGTCATGTACCATGATAGTACCATGTTTTCTGGTCATGTACCATGATATTACCATGTTTTCTGGACATGTACCATGATATTACCATGTTTTCTGGACATGTACCATGATAATACCATGTTTTCTGGACATGTACCATGATAATACCATGTTTTCTGGTCATGTACCATGTTAATACCATGTTTTCTGGACATGTACCATGATAAAACCATGTTTTCTAGTCATGTACCATGATAATAGCATGTTTTCTGGACATGTACCATGATAGTACCATGTTTTCTAGTCATGTACCATGATAATACCATGTTTTCTGGTCATGTACCATGATAATACCATGTGTTCTGGACATGTACCATGATAATACCATGTGTTATGTGTTCTGGACATGTACCATGATAATAGCATGTTTTCTGGACATGTACCATGATAGTACCATGTTTTCTAGTCATGTACCATGATAATACCATGTTTTCTGGTCATGTACCATGATAATACCATGTGTTCTGGACATGTACCATGATAATACCATGTTTTCTGGACATGCACCATGATAATAGCATGTGTTCTGGTCATGTACCATGATAATACCATGTGTTCTGGACATGTACCATGATAATACCATGTGTTATGTGTTCTGGACATGTACCATGATAATACCATGTTTTCTGGACATGTACCATGATAATACCATGTTTTCTGGTCATGTACCATGTTAATACCATGTTTTCTGGACATGTACCATGATAAAACCATATTTTCTAGTCATGTACCATGATAATACCATGTGTTCTGGACATGTACCATGATAATACCATGTGTTATGTGTTCTGGACATATACCATGATAATACCATGTTTTCTGGACATGTACCATGATAATACCATGTTTTCTGGTCATGTACCATGTTAATACCATGTTTTCTGGACATGTACCATGATAAAACCATATTTTCTAGTCATGTACCATGATAATACCATGTTTTCTGGACATGTACCATGATAGTACCATGTTTTCTGGTCATGTACCATGATAATACCATGTTTTCTGGTCATGTACCATGATAATACCATGTGTTCTGGACACGTACCATGTTAATACCATGTTTTCTGGACACGTACCATGTTAATACCATGTGTTCTGGACATGCACCATGTTAATACCATGTTTTCTGGACACGTACCATGTTAATACCATGTTTTCTGGACATGCACCATGATAATACCATGTTTTCTGGTCATGTACCATGATAATACCATGTGTTCTGGACATGTACCATGATAATACCATGTGTTATGTGTTCTGGACATGTACCATGATAATACCATGTTTTCTGGACATGTACCATGATAATACCATGTTTTCTGGTCATGTACCATGTTAATACCATGTTTTCTGGACATGTACCATGATAAAACCATATTTTCTAGTCATGTACCATGATAATACCATGTGTTCTGGACATGTACCATGATAATACCATGTGTTATGTGTTCTGGACATGTACCATGATAATACCATGTTTTCTGGACATGTACCATGATAATACCATGTTTTCTGGTCATGTACCATGTTAATACCATGTTTTCTGGACATGTACCATGATAAAACCATATTTTCTAGTCATGTACCATGATAATACCATGTTTTCTGGACATGTACCATGATAGTACCATGTTTTCTGGTCATGTACCATGATAATACCATGTTTTCTGGTCATGTACCATGATAATACCATGTGTTCTGGACACGTACCATGTTAATACCATGTTTTCTGGACACGTACCATGTTAATACCATGTGTTCTGGACACGTACCATGATAATACCATGTGTTCTGGACATGCACCATGTTAATACCATGTTTTCTGGACACGTACCATGTTAATACCATGTTTTCTGGACACGTACCATGTTAATACCATGTGTTCTGGACATGTACCATGTTATTACCATGTTTTCTGGACATGTACCATGTTAATACCATGTGTTCTGGACATGTACCATGTTAATACCATGTTTTCTGGACACGTACCATGTTAATACCATGTGTTCTGGACACGTACCATGTTAATACCATGTGTTCTGGACATGTACCATGTTAATACCATGTGTTCTGGACATGTACCATGTTAATACCATGTTTTCTGGACACGTACCATGTTAATACCATGTTTTCTGGACACGTACCATGTTAATACCATGTGTTCTGGACATGTACCATGTTATTACCATGTTTTCTGGACATGTACCATGTTAATACCATGTGTTCTGGACATGTACCATGTTATTACCATGTTTTCTGGACATGTACCATGTTAATACCATGTGTTCTGGACATGTACCATGTTAATACCATGTGTTCTGGACATGTACCATGTTAATACCATGTTTTCTGGACATGTACCATGATAATACCATGTGTTCTTGACACGTACCATGATAATAGCATGTGTTCTGGTCATGTACCATGTTATTACCATGTTTTCTGGACATGTACCATGTTAATACCATGTGTTCTGGACATGTACCATGTTAATACCATGTTTTCTGGACATGTACCATGATAATACCATGTGTTCTGGTCATGTACCATGATAATACCATGTGTTCTGGACATGTACCATGTTATTACCATGTTTTCTGGACATGTACCATGATAATACCATGTGTTCTGGACATGTACCATGATAATACCATGTGTTCTGGTCATGTACCATGATAATACCATGTGTTCTGGACATGTACCATGTTATTACCATGTTTTCTGGACATGTACCATGTTTTCTGGACATGTACCATGTTATTACCATGTGTTCTGGACATGTACCATGATAATACCATGTGTTCTGGACATGTACCATGTTATTACCATGTTTTCTGGACATGTACCATGTTATTACCATGTTTTCTGGACATGTACCATGATAATACCATGTGTTCTGGACATGTACCATGATAATACCATGTTTTCAGACCTGTACTGTAGTAATAACTTGTTTTATGGAAATGCTTTTCTAGATAGATCTCTCTGTACCATTATGCTGAAACTCAAACAGACAGTGAAACAGTAATCAAAGTCGTCTCTTTTGCCTTATTGCACCAATATTTCACAACAATGACTGCCCACGCAACTGCAATAAAACCCCTTTAAACACGCAGCCGGCAGGTGTGCCACGTTTTATGGAGATCAAGAGTATTAATGATGTAAAAGAAGCATTGTGTTCTTTACACAAGCCACATAATTACCAGCATTCTTTGCACAAATGTAAGCACCTTTTTGCATTCATTAGCTCATTAAGTGTCCTTCAGATGCATTAACTGCATGTGCGCAATAAAAAAGTGCTTTGGCTCATGTTCACACCACACGAACGTATGATGTTTATTTTACAGGTTGTCAGTGTGCTTGTCAGAAATGCATTAATTAACCAAGTCTTGAACCGACTTTCATTTACTTCAGTATTTAATCAGAGCCAGATAGAAAATCTCTTGATGTAAAAAACACATTTGATTTTTATCCTTTTGATTTGTCGAGACATTCACCCATGAGGAAACTGTAGCTTGACCGATTGTGGAAATGCATGAAATGCAAGTGGCACTTCCTGACTTTGTTTTTGTCCCGCCCACAGAATGCAGTTTAAAAGGAAACACCTTGAAGTACATTGAGCTTCTTGAGGATCGACTTCACAGGTAATGGATATCTCTCATGTCTCTTTCTCTCTCTCTTTTACATGCACTCAAGCACTCCCGACTCGTCCCTCAAGTGATTGTTCCTTATTATTTAAACAATTCACACTGTCTGTCCTTTTTTCAGTTCCATCTCTCCGGCTGTTTCAGTGTATTAAATCATTCAGGTCCATGCCCGACTGTATCAGTCCTTTCCTGATGAGTTCATCTTCATATGTCCAAGGCGACAACTAAATTAAGAAGAAATGAGATGTATAAATAGAGATGTGGGATGCGGCTTGAATAAACTGGGGATGACTGCAGAATGTGTTTGTTTAGAGCAAGTTTGAGGACTTCTAGAGTCCCAGAGAGACTTCAATTGAGATCATTTTGATAATATTACTTTTATACAGAATAAACACTTTGGTGTTGTGTTGCCACTTGATGGGTCCTGAAGCATGAGGGGGTACCAGAAGCTGTACATTTCATGCATAGTAATCGAGATGAAAGGTCAAACAAGTGCCAGACAGCCCAGCGACTGTCATTCGCTCTGACAAGCTCGCAAAATCCGACTGCAGAGCGCCGGCGTTTTATTTATCAACACTCGAACCTAAATGCAACACAAATTGGTTATTAGTCGCTGTGCTCAAACGGAGAAATGTAGCATTCATTACGTTTCAATAAAACTGTATGGACGACCATCTGGAGGGAAAGCTGGCATATGCCTTAGCGTTCACTCCTTTGGAATCGCACATGCACGGATGCCAGGAGCGCTGTCTGTTGCCAAGGTGATTACTGTAGGATTTGAAGAGGAGGGGGTACGGCACAGGATCTCCGGAACACTCGCTCTCCTGGGCTTTTATTTTTCCCATTGTGATTGTTCTCCTAGTTACTCACCATGGTAACGTGCTCATGATGACTCTAAAAGCAGGCAGACATTAGCCGCCAGTCATACTCAACCCTACGATGGGTTCTTTGTTACCCTCGGTAAAATAAATGGATTTTTTTTTTTTTATGCCAGGGGCTGGGCATTTTCTAGGAATGGCACAAATGGAGATATTAAAGGAATATTTTAGCCACGAACATTTTTGCCATCCTTTATTCTCCTCGTTTAATTACAAACCCTTTTATTTTTCTTTCCAGAATGTCTGAGTACCATGAAAGTAGTCTATATAGAGATTTGTGCTGTATTTCCAGTCTTTTGAAGCCATGCATTTTCGTACGATCAAATGTGGTTTGTTAAGATGTGTCACACTAGGTTTGAGACAGATGCATTTACGTGCACACCAGTATGCTGATAACTACCTAAATATCGAACAATGTTAAAATAATGCGTTTACATGAGACTTGAAATAATAGTCAAAATGTAAACGGACAAAAATCTACGTGTGCCAATTGGTTTTTGCTTAGCCCTTTTACAACCTTAACCCGATAAAGGAAAGCCGTTAAATGACAACACGTGTTGTCGGCTTAGCGAGCATAATTGGTGTAAGATCGTGCATGTAAATGCACTCACTGATGTCCAACCTTAAAGGGACAGTTCATCCAAAAATGAAAATTCTCTCATAATTTACTCACCCTCATGCCATTTCAGATGTGTGTGACTTTCTTTCTTCAGCTGAACACAAATGAAGATTTTTAGGAGAATATATCAGCTCTGTAGGTCCTTACAATGCAAGTGAATGGTAACTACAACTTTGAAGCTCCAAATGCACATTAATGCACCATAAAAGTAATCCATAAGACTCCAGCGTTTTAATCCATGTCTTCAGAAGTGATATGATAGGTGTGAGTGAGAAACAGATCAATATTTAAGTCCTTTTTCACTATAAATCTACGGTATACGTCGAGCCCCCGACATGACGTATACCCCCCCCGACCTTTCCGCCCCGTCTGTCGGCAGGTCATCCCTGTCTTCCTGGATGAGGGAGGGGAGAAGGGGAGGGAAACAAAAAGAAATGTGTGGCACCTACACGCCGTAACTGCGATCGTGCTAAATTAACAAAACATTTTAAAAAGAGAGGCAAAGGCCAACACGGAGAAGACCTCCGGCCCCTGGCGGACGGAATGCCCCGCCGCATATTTGGTAACTGCTCCAGGCAGTTGGTTGGGAGCCCCTCCTCCCCTCGTGGTCGGCGACCATTCCTCCGTTTTCAGGTGGCCGGGCTCCTCCGTCCTCCGGAAGATGGCCGCGGCTGCTCCGTTGGGGTGGATGGTAGTGGCGAGGACTCTACTACGGCGCATCCCTCCTCCTCTCCCGGGTTTCGGCACCAGTGTAAAGGGATTCATTGAAGGAGGAGGCTTGATTATATAACTAATATTTTAATATAAAACTGAAACAAAAAGACAAACACACAAAGGTGTCGGACAGCAGTCCGTAAATCTCTCTCTCTGTCGCACTGCAGATTCCAGTCGGCCTTTATCCCTCTCTGAGGCTTTATCAGCCTGATTAGGGGCCGGAAGTGCGGAATCACGACCTGGCCCCGCCCTCCGCCCTGCTACACTACCATCATGAATAATAATTATAGTACTTTAATATATCATTGTTTTTTCCACATTGCTGTAATGAAAATTTGGGAGGTAAATGTTCTTAATTGTCATGAATGCATATTATAATGATCCCAAAAATTGGCTTATTTTGTATTTTTTATTTTCTTTGTATATTATGTACACAGAAAATGGACCATTAATATAGTTTTTGCATTTTGACTATTTTAATGACCCCCACAGACACACACACACACACACACACACACAAACACATTACAGTAATGAAAATGTTTGGTAAGTATGCTTAAATGTCATGAAAATGTCATAACACAAATCATAATGGTCCCAAAAATAAGCTTCATTTTCTAAGTAGCTAAAATATAACCTCTTATTTCTTTCTTTTTGATTTTGGGGAGAAATATGAGCTGGTCATGCTCTTGACAGATCTATGTTCATTTTGCGTTCTCAGTTCTTCAAGCACTGAACCATATACAAACATGAAATGAATCTGTGGAGTTTGTATGTACACTGTATGAAGCCTGACAGGGTTTCTGAAGAGTTGTCCAATCAGGAAGCCGTCCCTAGAGACAGCAGCTGTGAAGACTGTAATTATCATCCTCTCGGTGCACTCTCAAAGAATGTGAGCATTTACCCGTCAGAAAGTCTTTAGACTGATTTACCTGTAGGACTAGAGCTGTATTTGAGAGATAGAAGTGTCTCTATAGTAACCAGGACCGATTGCTTTGAATCTGTTGAAGATGTTCAGGACTGTCATGTTAGCATGTTACTATTTTATCATTTGACCGCAAAGCTGGAACAATACTCAATTGTCTAACTTTTGTGCTTTTGATTGGGACGGGGCAGTCATGATGTCATTTATACATCTAATATTAAAGTAATGCAAGGAGAGCATTCTGTTTTTGGCTTGCACTTCCCCTTCCTGGAGTCTATGCAACATTTATAACTAAAGTTATAAAAATGTACTTTTATGCTCTTTTGGGTTTGAATTTGAAATGCATGAAAAGGCCCATTGATGCAAAGGCACTGATGTCTAGTTTAATGAGTTAAAGTACTAGACTTTTATTCGTTGACTTTTCTTCGGCGTTCAATACAATTCAACCACACATTTTAATTAAGAGGCTTTTAGATCAGTTTGTGTTAAGTAATAATTTGATTGGTTGGATTTTGAATTTCTTAACTAATAGAACACAAAGAGTAAAAGTTAATGGTGTCTTATCTAAACAGATGAGTTCCTCTACAGGGTCTCCTCAAGGATGTGTGCTGTCCCCACTTTTATTTATTTTATATACTAACATGTGTCAAAGCATGTATGAGAACAGATTTATTATAAAATATGCGGATGACTCAGTAATTTTGAGTTTACTTAAGGAGAATGAGACCTCACATGGTCCAATTATTGAGCATTTTGAAAACTGGTGTGATGAATCTTATTTACAGTTAAATATATTAAAGATATGCTCATCGATTTTAGGAAAAGTACTCATCCAAGTGATCCTACTTTAATTAAAGGCCAAAAAATAGAGTATGTACAATCATACAAATACCTTGGGACCATAATTGATGAGAAACTAAAATTTGAAGAGAATTGTGAGGCTCTGAACAAAAAGGGGCACCAGCGTTTGTACTGCCTAAGGAGATTATCTGCATTCAATCTTGATAAAACAATAATGAAGATGTTTTATCATGCTTTTATAGAATCTGTTTTGTCATTTTCCATTTTAGTATGGTACGGTCATATATCCTTAAAGGCAAAAAATCAGCTAGACCAGATAGTAAAATGGTCTGGCCGTTTGATAGGCGAGTCAAAATCAGGAGTGGCATCACTATATGCCAAACAATTACAAAGGATGGCCCTTTCAATTTTAAATGATGACTCTCACCCTCTGCGAAATGAGTTTCAGTTATTACCGTCTGCGAGGAGGTATAAAGTCCCTAGGTGTAGAACGAAAAGATATAAAAGCAGCTTCGTAACAAATGCGATTGATATGCTTAACAAATTGTAGAGGTGTTTTTTCAGATATGTACTAGGGGTCTTATGATTTTAAGACGTTAAAGAGATTATATGAAATGCTCTTGAGAGCATTTTCTTTTTGAGAGCACTTCACTAAGTTTATGAGTATTTTTTTATCTGTCCTTAATGTGTAGTGTAGTGTCCTGTGTTTTGTGTTTTTTGTATTGGATGCCATAGAATAGAATGTCATTGCATTGTAAAACAAATTTACCTACGGGTACAAATAAAGTAAACAAACAAACAAACAAAGTAGTTGCACCATTTCCTGTCAAAAAGTTCAGTATCATATTTGACTAAAATGCAAGAATACATTTTTTAAGACACCATTAGATTCAGTGAATGTGGTTAGATATACCAGGCTTGACAGCAACGGCAACTGGAGAGTGGTGGTGTAGTGGTATAAAGCACATAACTGGTAATCTGGTAATCAGAAGGTCGCTGGTTCGATGCCCCATAGCCACCACCATTGTGTCCTTGAGTAAGACACTTAACTCCAGGTTGCTCCGGGGGGATTGTCCCTGTAATAAGTGCACTGTAAGTCGCTTTGGATAAAAGCATCTTCCAAATGCATAAATGTAAATGTAACTCAAGGTATCGTCTCCTTTGTTTTCTTAGGATTTGTCGATAAAGTGGCCTGGACACTTCATAAAGTATTTGGACACTTAAGACACGCTTCAAAATGTCTAAATGTCTTTGCATTAGATAACAAAATATTAAACCAAGTGGCATTTATTTTAGAGATAGCACAAGCACACTTTTCAAAACCAAACATTTCTCCAAAAGAAGTTTAAAAATGTAAAACAATAGATAAACGCCTATACCTGTACTGTTCGAAACACTTTTAGTGTAGTTAGTGGAGCATATCCACACTGAATGTGCTAAACTCCACCTGTGGTTACTCTTGGACACCTGTGAACTTGAGGGGAACTGACCTCATAATTCCACCAAAAATTACATCAACTGTTAATTTAAAGTCTTTGAGCAAAATGGATCAGAAAAGTGAGTTCAGTTTAAGAAAAGGTCTTTGTGGCAGGGCGGAGGGCAGGGCCGGGTCGTGATCGTACACTCCCAGTCCCGTATTAGGCTAATCAAGCCTCCCTAGAGTGATAAAGGTCGACTGCAGAGGATCATGCGGGAGAGAGAGATCGTACTGACATGTCCGTCATGCGTGTGTTTGTGTCCTTGATTTAAGTTGTTAATTAAAATATTATTTATATTGACAAGCCGGTTCTGGTCTCCTCCTTTCCATTAAACCCTTTACACTGGTGCCGAAACCCGGGAAGGAGGAGGGATACGCCATAGTAGAGTTCTCGCCACTACCGTCCACCCTAACGGAGCAGCCGCGGCCATCTGCCGGGGGACGAGGAGCCCAGCCGCCTGAAAGAGGATGATGGCCAGTCGACTGCGAGGGGAGAAGGGGCTCCTAACCGACCGCCTGGAGCGCAGCGGGGTTTAAGACCGCCGACCGCGAGCGGGGAGGGGCTCACTGCCGACCGCCTGGAGCGGGAGAACCGCTGCCAGGGGCGGGGGAGACCCCTTCTGTTCCCCGAGAACGCGGCAGGGCGTTCCGTCCGCCAGGGGCTGGAGGACTGCCTCTGATCCACCCGGAGAGGCGCGGCTGTCGTCCATTTGAGGGTGAAGGAGTGGCCGAGGAACAAGCTACGGCGTATCGGAGAACTGGCGAGTAAGAGTTTTACCCTCGTCCAGGTAGATGGGGATGACCTGCCGGCAGACTAGGCTTAAAACACGCCCTCCCCCCAGGGAAATGGGGGGGGGGGATGTACATCAGGCCGGGGGCTCCCCAGCCTGAGAGAACGAGGGAGGAATGTGGCAGGGCGGAGAGTGGGGCCGGGTCATGATCCTACACACCCGGTCCCATATTAGGCTAATCAAGCCTCCCAAGAGGGATAAAGGTCGACTGCAGAGGATCATGCGGGAGAGAGAGATAGTTTACGGACATGTCCGTCATGTGTGTGTTTGTGTCCTTGTTTTAAGTTGTTAATTAAAATATTATTTACATTGAAAAGCCGGTTCACGCCTCCTCTATTCCATTGATCACTTTACAGTCTTGCTTTGAAATGTTCTTCTAATGCAATGACATTCGCACCTTTACAAGTTTGAATGATGTGTCCAAATACAAAGCCATTGTATTATGTATTGCTGTCTCAGTTCTTTTTCCTGTCTCTGTTTAGTTGTGGAAGTCCAGCTTTGGAACACATTTTGGAAGCAGATTTGGAGACTTGCCACCTCCTCCTGAAAGGTCTCGAGCGGCGCACGCCCAGTCTCTCAGAGACAGATGACCTCCCGTCTACACCAGGATCGAGTTTAAGTGCCCTGACATTCACTAAAGCAGAAGCGGACTGTGCCATGTTGACTGCTTTAGGGGGCCGCTGGTGTCCTGATGCTGACCTACAGCACTCTGAGTTCACTAAGGTAAATCCACAACAAATATCCCATTTCAAATTAAGAGTAGTATGTCCTTATTTTTATGTTAAAATCTTCCCCTTATAAGACAACTATAGTTTAATTTGTACAGTAAACAAAACATTGCTCTGTTTGTTTGAGTGGTCTGACATATCAACTTCCAGCTCAACCAATGGTATGATTCAGGCGGGACTACCTGTTTGTCTAACCAATGGAGACGGTCGGAATTAGTAAATTATAATATATGTAAATAAGTCAGATAAGTAAATTATATTAGCTGTCAGATTGTCCCATTTACTCCAAGAACAAAGTACTCTATTCTTACCTAAAAGTACTGTGGTGATGGTATCAGATGTTAATACCATAGTACTCCATATAAGATGGTACTGAATTATTAACATTCATGAGTAATGGTATTTACATGGCATATCAAACAATACCTTGGTCCATATCAGAAAAATATTTATTACCATGGTACATATACAAAAAACATGGTATTACCAAGGTCCATATCCAAAAAACATGGTATTACCAAGGTCCATATCCAAAAAACATGGTATTACCAAGGTCCATGTCCAAAAAACATGGTATTACCAAGGTCCATGTCCAAAAAACATGGTGTTACCAAGGTCCATGTCCAAAAAACATGGTGTTACCAAGGTCCATGTCCAAAAAACATGGTGTTACCAAGGTCCATGTCCAAAAAACATGGTGTTACCAAGGTCCATGTCCAAAAAAAAAAAAATGTATTACCATGGTCCATGTCCAAAAAACATGGTGTTACCAAGGTCCATGTCCAAAAAACATGGTATTACCAAGGTCCATGTCCAAAAAAAAAAAAATGTATTACCATGGTCCATGTCCAAAAAACATGGTATTACCAAGGTCCATGTCCAAAAAAAAAAAAATGTATTACCATGGTCCATGTCCAAAAAACATGGTGTTACCAAGGTCCATGTCCAAAAAAAAAATGTATTACCAAGGTCCATGTCCAAAAAACATGGTATTACCATGGTCCATGTCCAAAGAACATGGTATTACCATGGTCCATGTCCAAAGAACATGGTGTTACCAAGGTCCATGTCTAAAAAACATGGTGTTACCAAGGTCCATGTCCAAAAAAACATGGTATTACCAAGCTCCATGTCCAAAAAACATGGTGTTACCAAGGTCCATGTCCAAAAAACATGGTGTTACCAAGGTCCATGTCCAAAAAACATGGTATTACCAAGGTTCATGTCCAAAAAACATGGTATTACCAAGGTCCATGTCCAAAAAACATGGTATTACCATGGTCCATGTCCAAAAAACATGGTGTTACCAAGGTCCATGTCCCAAAAACATGGTATTACCAAGGTCCATGTCCAAAAAACATGGTATTACCTAGGTCCATGTCCAAAAAACATGGTGTTACCAAGGTCCATGTCCAAAAAAAAAAAAATGTATTACCAAGGTCCATGTCCAAAAAACATGGTATTACCATGGTCCATGTCCAAAGAACATGGTATTACCATGGTCCATGTCCAAAGAACATGGTGTTACCAAGGTCCATGTCCAAAAAACATGGTATTACCAAGGTCCATGTCCAAAAAACATGGTGTTACCAAGGTCCATGTCCAAAAAAAATAATTTTATTACCAAGGTCCATGTCCAAAAAACATGGTGTTACCAAGGTCCATGTCCACAAAACATGGTATTACCAAGGTCCATGTCCAAAAAACATGGTATTACTATGGTCCATGTCCAAAAAAAATAATTTTATTACCAAGGTCCATGTCCAAAAAACATGGTATTACCAAGGTCCATGTCCAAAAAACATGGTGTTACCAAGGTCCATGTCCAAAAAACATGGTGTTACCAAGGTCCATGTCCAAAAAAAATAATTTTATTACCAAGGTCCATGTCCAAAAAACATGGTGTTACCAAGGTCCATGTCCAAAAAACATGGTATTACCAAGGTCCATGTCCAAAAAACATGGTGTTACCAAGGTCCATGTCCAAAAAAAATAATTTTATTACCAAGGTCCATGTCCAAAAAACATGGTGTTACCAAGGTCCATGTCCACAAAACATGGTATTACCAAGGTCCATGTCCAAAAAACATGGTATTACTATGGTCCATGTCCAAAAAAATAATTTTATTACCAAGGTCCATGTCCAAAAAACATGGTGTTACCAAGGTCCATGTCCAAAAAAACATGGTGTTACCAAGGTCCATGTCTAAAAAACATGGTATTACTATGGTCCATGTCCAAAAAAAATAATTTTATTACCAAGGTCCATGTCCAAAAAACATGGTATTACCAAGGTCCATGTCCCAAAAACATGGTATTACCAAGGTCCATGTCCAAAAAACATGGTATTCCAAGTCCATGTATACATGGTCCATGTCCAAAAGAATAATTTTATTACCAAGGTCCATGTCCAAAAAACATGGTGTTACCAAGGTCCATGTCCACAAAACATGGTATTACCAAGGTCCATGTCTAAAAAACATGGTATTACTATGGTCCATGTCCAAAAAAAATAATTTTATTACCAAGGTCCATGTCCACAAAACATGGTATTACCAAGGTCCATGTCCCAAAAAACATGGTATTACCAAGGTCCATGTCCCAAAAACATGGTGTTACCAAGGTCCATGTCCCAAAAACATGGTGTTACCAAGGTCCATGTCCACAAAACATGGTATTACCAAGGTCCATGTCCAAAAAACATGGTATTACTATGGTCCATGTCCAAAAAAAATAATTTTATTACCAAGGTCCATGTCCACAAAACATGGTATTACTATGGTCCATGTCCAAAAAAAATAATTTTATTACCAAGGTCCATGTCCAAAAAACATGGTATTACCAAGGTCCATGTCCAAAAAAAAATTATTCTATTATCATGGTCCATGTCCCAAAAACATGGTGTTACCAAGGTCCATGTCTAAAAAACATGGTATTACTATGGTCCATGTCCAAAAAAATAATGTTATTACCAAGGTCCATGTCTAAAAAACATGGTATTACTAAGGTCCATGTCCAAAAAAAATAATTTTATTACCAAGGTCCATGTCCAAAAAAATAATTTTATTACCAAGGTCCATGTCCAAAAGGTCCATGTTGCATGGTGTTTCCATGGCACTTTATTGTACACATCTTTCAATGTAATAAACATAATGGAGTTTACAGTTTATAGAGCCACATTGTCTTTGGGAGATCTGAAACTAATGCATTAAAAAACAGCTTCCTTATACTGGAATAAAACATCTGATTTATGAAGCCTTGTGAAATAAAATTTCTCTAAAAATATAAACACTGTTCCCTCGGCGTCCTCCATTTCCATAACAACCGTTCATTTCCTGAATGACTGACTTCCATTCTTATTTTCTTCTTTCTCTTTCCATTTGTTCATAACTTTCTCTAACTCGCTGTAATATCTTTCAGCCCAGTCAGGCTGAAAGTATCTTCTCTCTCTTCTCTCTTTTTGTCTTTTGTCTTGAAGAGCATCCACTCCTCCTAACACTCCTCTAGGACACTGAAGGTGAGAGCACACTGCTTTTTCGTCATTGTCACCTCCCACGTGTGGCTTTATTTCTTTACTCTCTGATCTCCAATAAATCTGTTCTCTGAATGCTCATAGAGGTTCTTCACCTACTGTATTGTTTATCTTAAGATACAAAGCACGCACATCTTCCCTGATTGCATCTAAGCTTTACAAGGGGACATATGTTTTCACACCAAACATATTCTTGTTTTTAATTACATATGTGTGTGGCTATGTTGCATGCAGCACCGTGTTTCTTGTGAATATATTTCTCCAGCAGAGCATCACCACTAAGCCAATGAGTTTTTGACAAACTAATGTGATTCCAAAAACAGACAGTCAGAATCGAATTAAAGAGGCAGTGGTCTACGCTCACCACGTCCACATTAATATTGTGACTCACCAACAGGACATAATAATTCATATTTGTGTCATTTAAATCCCAATCTATCAGAAATGAAGCAGTAATGGGTTATACTGAGGTCTGCTCCCTTCAGCTAAAGTTGAGCTCAATATCTGCCACCGAATGCTAATTATTTTGTGCTCCTGAATGCAATCATTACTCACACAGATAGACCAAACCAGTGCAATTATATTTTCTTCTTCTTGTAAGCGGTAATGACGAGTTATAGCGCACTTCCTGTAATGTCAATGCGCTGAGTGCTTTTTAATAATAGATGAGGTTTATTGTTTTGTCTTAATCTTTGGCTGAAGTGAACTTCTCTCTCTTTCAGAAATTAGAGGAGTTTCTGTTCTGTTTGGAGGACAGTTCAGCCGAGGTGAGTGACTGGTGTATATTATCGTTTCAATGTTAATAGAAATCTCACTGGTGTTGAAGACTTGGGCTTTTAAAAGAAGATTTCACCCCCCAAAATCATCGTCTAGTTTTCTTCAAAGTTGTGTGAGATTTTCTTCTGGAGATGTTTTTGCACAACCTTCAAGCTACTTTTCCATACAACCAAAGCATGTAGTGAAAAAAAAACACACTCATGTGCATAATTAAATGAATCAGACCAAAATTTACAGTAAGGCATTATTCACATTACTGTATTAAGGAATGTTCTGGGTTTAATACAAGTTTAGCTCAGTTGACAGCATCTGTGACCAGGGCTGGACTGGCAATCTGGCATATCGGGTTGACGCACTTTGGGGCCAATCAGTACGGACTGGTCATCAGGAGAACCGAGCGGGCATGTAGGTCGGCCGCAAAACGGGCTGCGATAAGCTTAAATGAGCCACCGCGTTATACAGAATGGTAAATGGTCTGCACTTATATAGCGCCTTTTTAACCTTAACGCTATTCAAAGCGCTTTACACTGTGACTCATTCACTCATACACACATTCACGCACCAATGGCAGCAGCTGCCATGCAAGGTGCTATCCTGCCGTTGGGAGCAACTTGCGGTTCAGTGTCTTGCCCAAGGACACTTTGGCATGTGGAGTCATGTGGGCCGGGAATCGAACCACCAACCCTGCGATTAGTGGCCGACCCGCTCTACCACCTAAGCCGCAGCCGCCCACCAGAATGGGCCAGAATATGCAGAAAAGGCCCACGAACCCCCGCTCGCTCAACAACTTTTGGTTCAAACTCAAACCCCACTAGGTCGCCTAAGCAACCAAATTGGCCCAGTTGCTAGGACGGCTCATTTGAGCTTATCTTGGCCCATTCAGCACGTTTCGCATTGACCCACCGGCCCGCTCAATTCTCCCGATGGCCATTCCACCCCTGATCGGCCCCAAAGTGCGTCGGCTCAGCGGGAAAATGCCCGGTATGCCAGATTACCAGTCCAGCCCTGCGTGACGTGGATTGGTGGCAACTCGACATGAGCAAACTTTACAGCACACATATATACAGCCACAGATCAGCCACAACATTAAAACCACCTGCCTAATATTGTCTAGGTCCCCTCATGCCGCCAAAACAGTGCCAACCCGCATCCCAGAACAGCATTCAGAGATTATATTCTTCTCACCACAATTGTACAGAGCGGTTATCTGAGTTACTGTAGTCTTTATCAGTTTGAACCAGTCTGGCCATTCTCTGTTGACCTCTCTCATCAACAAGGTGTTTCCATCCACAGAACTGCCGCTCACGGGATGCTTTATGTTTTTGGCACCATTCAGAGTAAATTCTAGAGACTGTTGTGTGTGAAAATCCCAGAAATACTCAAACCAGCCCGTCTGACACCAACAATCATGACACGGTCCAAATCACTGAGATAAAAAACATTCCCCATTCTGATGGTTGATGTGAACATTAACTGAAGCTCCTGACCCGTATCTACATGATATGAGAGTGAAGAAATTATGAAAATTTTGGGGTGAATTATTTCTTTAATGCTGATATAAAAAACATGTTTGTACCCTCTACCATAAAATAGATTGTACTATAACAGTGATAGATCAAGTCTCAACAACATCAGCATGAAAAAGCCACTGGCTGCTTCATCAGTTTACATAATAGCTGTAGCATTGCATTGTGGGAAACGGAAAACTCAAGTCTCTAATGGGGTTTGCGTTTGCAGGGATTTTAAGTAAAGCCACCGTGACCTCTCAGTCATTACTTGAACTTCAGCGATCGACTGTGTCAACAATAATCAACTGACAACCAGCCCATCGATACAACCTTTTATGAGATGCATAATTCATGCAGCTGTGCATATGTTATGTTAAAGTATATTTAATTCTATAAAGTAAATGTTCAAAAAGAAAAGCAATGTGATCTCTTAATATCGGTGTGATATATGGCCCGGTTAATGTAGAGCTTGACCTGTCCTTTAATGGATGGGTTTTTAATGATGTTTATATGGACCATTGGGGGGCAGTCTTGTGTCTGATTAAAAACACACAAACAACCGTGTGCAATTACAGACCTTCGGATGAGACGTTAAACTGAGGTCCTTACTCTCTGTGGTCATTAAAAATGGGACACTTCTCATAAAGAGTAGGGGTGTAACCCCGGTGTCCTGGCCAAATTCCCCCTGTTGACCCTTCTCAATCATGGCCTCATAATAATCCCCATCCACCAATTGTCTGTATCACTCTACTCCCTCCTCTCCACCAATAGCTGGTGGAACGTGAGCCGAAAGTGTCATAGAAGGTCCACAAAATTACATGGTTTCTTCACCAATTGTGTTTTTCATTGTGTTTTTAAGATTTTTAGTAGAATATCTCAGCTCTGTTGGTCCATACAATGCAAGGGAATGGTGGCCAGAATTTTGAAGCACCAAAAAGCAGATAAAAGCAGCATAAAAGTAATCCATACAACTCAAGTGGTGTAATCCATGTCTTCAGAAGTGATATGATAGGTTTGGGTGAGAAACAGATCAATATTTAAGTCCTTTTTTACTATAAATCTCCACTTTCACTTTCTTCTTTCATTCTTTTATTTTGTTTATGACGATTCGCATTCTTTGTGCATATCGGCACTTACTGGGCAGAGAGGAGAAGATATAGTTAAAAATGTACTTAAATCATGCTCGCTCACCCACTTTTATATATCTTCTGAAGACATGGATTACACCACTGGAGACGTGTGGATTACTTTTATGCTGACTTTATGTGCTTTTTGGAGCTTCATAGTTCTGGCCACCATTTAGTTGCATTGTATGAACCCACAGAGCTGAAATATTCTTCTGAAAATCTTCGTTTGTGTTCTGCAGAATAGCAGAATAGAGTCGTTCACATCTGGGACGGCATGAGGGTGAGAAAATGATGAGAGAATTTTCCTTTTTGGGTGAACTGTCCCTTTAAAACCTCATCTGTTTTGGAGGACATTTAACTCACTTTTAGCACCACGCAGTGGACATTTCACCTCGGAACTGCAGCTATACGTGTTATGAACCACGTAATCGATTTGCAAAAATGTTGCCACAGTCATGTAATTTTCATGTGATCAGGCTCGTTTTGGAACCGCCTTCATGTCTGAAATGTACCTTAAAATGCTGTCTAGATAGGCAGCTCACTAGGTTTTGAAACAGAGCTGCAGGTTGTTGATAGACTGCATCCAGGGCTGGACTGGTAATCTGGCATACCGGGCATTTTCCCGGTGGGCAGATGCACTTTAGGGCCGATCGGGGAGGACTGGCCATCGTGAGAACCGAGGGGGGTGGTTGGTCAGCAGCGAAACGTGCCGAATTGACCGCGCAAAGCTACCCCCACACACACTTTTGGCTTTACATGTCCAGTTGCCATGTAAAATCCTGGGCCGATTTCTCTTCCCAGTCCAGTCCAGCCCTGACCGCATCCCTTCTTTGTTTTCTCCATTCTGTAAATCCGTCATTCTCCTCTGTTTCCTAAGTTTTTGTAATCGATGCTCAGGGAACCATTATCCCCCAGAAATGCACATCAAACACTTACAAACCTCTTCAAGTTGCTATAGTGCATTTGATACCATCAAAATTATAATGATTTCCCCTTTGTGAAGCATTTCTGCATATATGGCTATTATAGTTATCACAAAGGTGCAGATTTTGCAGCCCACATACAGTATAGTTGAGAGTGTCTCCCTTGTTTTAAAGGCAATAAAGCGATCGCTGTGACCTTTCAAAGCGGTGCGCCCAGCGTGATTTCCATTATGTCTCCACAGCTGTATGTTTCAGACTCTCGCGGTGTGTATTCTGAGGCTGTGTGGTGGGTTGTGTGTTCTCATATGTACTCTCGGAGACTCCAGCCGCATTCAGAAGTGTTTTAATTCGCCCACAGCGTGTGATGTTAGCTTCTATAAAAGGTGTTTCATTAGCTGGTGTGGGAGTCTAAGAATAGATGACGGACCTCATTAAAACCGACACGGGCCGCTCCTGAGAGACATGGATGGAGAACACGGACAGATATGAGTCAGGCGGCCACATTAAGATGCTCTCGGACTGTGCAGTGGAGAAAAATAGTGAATCATGGTGTGATGGAAATGGGACAGAGCAGACTGCGAGGACCTGTCCCACTTACCTGGCTCGCTCTCGTGCTAAACTGTTCGCTGAAGTCATTAGTCCAGTTACTGAGATACACGCTGCCAGTTTGGGACACTGCCACTTCGGGAACGGGAATTTGACAGCTGTGGTCACATCTGATTGTGGTTGTGAGGCCTCTTGTTTGCTCATAGTTCACTGGTTTAAGAATCTAGATATGAGATTATAGATTTTAGATTATATTTGAAGTGGTTATAAGAAGCTTTTGTCACTTAAAGCACTATTATATATATGACAAATATGTATAATACATTATAACTTCTGCAGATCAAATGCACAATAATCCCTTCACTATGCATTATAAATGTGGGTGTGGCATGACGGAGGGCGGGGCCAGGTGTGCGGAATCACGACCCGGCCCCGCCCTCTGCCCTGCCACATTCCTCCCCCGTTCTCTCAGGCCGTCTGCCGGCAGGTCATCCCCGTCTACCTGGATCAGGGGAGGGGAAACCCAAAAAATGTGGCACCTACACGTCGTCACGGCGATCATGCCAAACTGACAAAACATTCAAAAAGAGAGGGAAAAAAAGGCCAATACGGCGCATCAGTTGGAGAGAGAGAGTGAAAAAAAAAAACACTTACTTGCCGGTGCTCCGATTCGCCGTAGCTTGGTCCTGGCCACTCCTCCACCCTCTAATGGACGACAGCCGCGCCTCCCCGGTCGGATCGGAGGCAGACCTCCGGCCCCTGGACGAAACGCCCCGCCGCAATTTAGGTGGACGGTAGGTGTCTACCCCGCCCCTGGCAGCGGTAACCGCTCCAGGCGGTTGGTTGGAAGTCCCTCCTCCCCTCGCGGTCGGCGGCCGTTCCTCCGTCCTCCGGCAGATGGCCGCGGCTGCTCCTTTGAGGTGGACGGTAGTGGCGAGAACCCCACTATGGCGCATCCCTCCTCCTTCCTGGATTTCGGCACCATTGTAAAAGGATTAATGGAAAGGAGGCGGAGAGAACCGGCTTGACATTATAAATAATAGTTTAATATAAAACTGAACCAAAAAGACAAACACACACACACACAGACAGCTGTCCGTAAATCTCTCTCTCTCTCTGTCGCACTGCCGTCTTCGGTCGGCCTTTATCCCTCTCGAGGGCTAATTAGCCGGATTAGCGGCCAGGTGTGGAATCACGACCCCGCCCTCCGCCCTGCGACAATGGGATTCATAGAAAGTGTTAATGAATATTCCAGTAAAGTAGGTCGACAGCATTTGTGGCATAATGTTGATTACCACAAAAATTTATTTCTTTAAAAAAAGCACAAAATGAGGTTACAGTGATGCACTTACAATGGAAGTCAATGGGGCCAATTTTTGGAGGGTTTAAAGGCAGAAATGTGATGCTTATAATTTGATGCTAAAGTTAGAGGTCGGATTATTAAGGCAGTTAATTAACCTCATGTTTATTGTGTGTGTTATTTTATTTCAGGATCTCTGCGATGATGCGTTCGACCTGATGGAGCACTGTGAACTCATCAGTGACAGACTGCATCACCTGGAAGACCAGCTCCAGACCGCCATAAACAACCACGACAAGGACCTCACTCATATCCTTACAACCTGACGTGAGATTGTTTGACAGCAGATGCACTGATCAATATTTCATGTTATATTCTCAGTGTGCTCTGTGGAGGAAATGAATGTCACATAATATTCACTCAAGGTTTAATTTGTGCCTTCAACAGAGCAAGACATTTCTCATGAACTGGCAGATTAACCTGGCAACAGATGAACGTGTGTAGATTAGATGTTCTTAAAACATATTCCAAACGTTATATTGTGGTTGTTGGAAACGTGAAAATGCCCGGTTGCCTCAGCGCAAGTAGAACGTTGTTTAAAGGTTAGCATAACATTCCTAAAATATGAAAACGCCATGAAAACATCATTTGAGAACCGTTTTCACTCAAAAATGAAAATAAATCTAGTGTAAAAGACACAAATATTGCATATATATACTATATATATATATATATAGTGTATATTACACTCACCTAAAGGATTATTAGGAACACCTGTTCAATTTCTCATTAATGCAATTATCTAATCAACCAATCACATGGCAGTTGCTTCAATGCATTTAGGGGTGTGGTCCTGGTCAAGACAATCTCCTGAACTCCAAACTGAATGTCAGAATGGGAAAAAAAGGTGATTTAAGCAATTTTGAGCGTGGCATGGTTGTTGGTGCCAGACGGGCCGGTCTGAGTATTTCACAATCTGCTCAGTTACTGGGATTTTCACGCACAACCATTTCTAGGGTTTACAAAGAATGGTGTGAAAAGGGAAAAACATCCAGTATGCGGCAGTCCTGTGGGCGAAAATGCCTTGTTGATGCTAGAGGTCAGAGGAGAATGGGCGACTGATTCAAGCTGATAGAAGAGCAACTTTGCCTGAAATAACCACTCGTTACAACCGAGGTATGCAGCAAAGCATTTGTGAAGCCACAACACTCACAACCTTGAGGCGGATGGGCTACAACAGCAGAAGACCCCACCGGGTACCACTCATCTCCACTACAAATAGGAAAAAGAGGCTACAATTTGCAAGAGCTCACCAAAATTGGACAGTTGAAGACTGGAAAAATGTTGCCTGGTCTGATGAGTCTCGATTTCTGTTGAGACATTCAGATGGTAGAGTCAGAATTTGGCGTAAACAGAATGAGAACATGGATCCATCATGCCTTGTTACCACTGTGCAGGCTGGTGGTGGTGGTGTAATGGTGTGGGGGATGTTTTCTTGGCACACTTTAGGCCCCTTAGTGCCAATTGGGCATCGTTTAAATGCCACGGCCTACCTGAGCATTGTTTCTGACCATGTCCATCCCTTTATGGCCACCATGTACTCATCCTCTGATGGCTACTTCCAGCAGGATAATGCACCATGTCACAAAGCTCGAATCATTTCAAATTGGTTTCTTGAACATGACAATGAGTTCACTGTACTAAAATGGCCCCCACAGTCACCAGATCTCAACCCAATAGAGCATCTTTGGGATGTGGTGGAACGGGAGCTTCGTGCCCTGGATGTGCATCCCACAAATCTCCATCAACTGCAAGATGCTATCCTATCAATATGGGCCAACATTTCTAAAGAATGCTTTCAGCACCTTATTGAATCAATGCCACGTAGAATTAAGGCAGTTCTGAAGGCGAAAGGGGGTCAAACACAGTATTAGTATGTGTTCCTAATAATCCTTTAGGTGAGTGTATAATGCAATGTATTATATTGGCAACAATTAAGAACATTATTCATTATGCTAACATTAAAGTTAAACCATATTATATTATACTGTAGTATATAATATCATATATAATAAAACGTTTTATATATATGTATATGTAATAGATATAATACAGTATATGTAATCTATATATTATATTATATTGGCAAACGACTAAGAACATTTTTGAAATCAGAGCACTTTGTGTTTATTAATTAACAGCACTCTTGGATTTTTGTGGATGTTTTGTGCTAAAACCACTGTTCATGACATTTCTATATATTCATTCAAATTCCCTTATTTGGACTGGATATAAAGTGCAGAAGAAGCACAGATATCTGAAATGATCGCGTTGAGGCTATTATGTCATAATCACGACAGACCTGGGCGGGAATCAATCTAATCTATACAGATTCCCTTTCAGTCGATAGAGAAGCATGAATCCGGTCGGCACACAGGTGGCTGGGAATATGTGTCACAGTGATGTCATAACCTTTCCCTTCATCTCATCCCTTTAATCTCACTTCATAGTGACGGGCAGACGAGTGTCTCTCCATTTCCTGTTCTCTGTCTGTCACTTCCTTTCAACCTTTCCCGAGACCTGAATTATTCTAATAACTAAAAAGCACTTCCTTTTATTCCCTCACATCTCTCAGTCTCTTTCAGAAAGACAATAGAGACTGTCATGAGAAATATCCAGAGATCCCTTCACTCTCACCCTAAATTCCCGCATGGAAGAGAGAACTGTGTGCTGTTAAATGTGACACGGAGGAGCTCTTTTGAAGAGTTTAAGCCGTGGGGATGTTACATTAAGGGCATTAATGACAGGATAAACTCATAGAAATGATTATACAGAATTAAAAATGTTCTGGTTATGTTCAACTCGTGAAATATTGATCTCTATAGAATGTTCTAATAAATAAAAATGAGTAAATGTCGTAGGAATTCACTGGGTGTGCCAACTCATGCCAACGTCCCACAGAAATGGCATTTGATTGCTCTGGTTAAGCAGATTGATGAGCAAATAAACACATAATAAGCCACAGTGTGCACGAAAAACTTCATTAGGCCTGTCCGTTCAGCCGAAGGGTGATCTCGCCGATTCTCTTTCATAATTCATGAAGTGCTCTTTAACGGCTGGTTAATTATGAATGGGGACAATCTGGGGACATTTGGAGAGCAAAATGTGCCCATCGGGCCCCATCTGCCACAAGAGGCCTCCTTTGATTTGCCACTTATACCGGACACGCGGTCGCACTCCGGCGAGTTAAACAATCCAGCGCTGATGAGATAGAGGACTTTTCCCCGTCGCATGAATTATTTAGGCGAGATTGCTTGAATTGAGCGCGGCCCGTCAGGGAGATGAACCGAGCCTTTGAATTATGGACTGGGATTTGGAGGAGGGGACGACCGCCGTGATCATATAATTGGTAAATCAGTGTCGGATGGTCGGGCTAAAGATAATGAAAGTCTTTCTAAAGCGGGTGGTTTGTGGTGGAGTTCTGGTATGTGGTTATTGTAACAGAAGGATGACGTGTCCAGGGTTAATAATTAACCTAATTACAGGCTGTAAATATGTCTTACCGACCACGAAACTGTAGTTTTCGTTATTGCTATTTTATTTATATGTGTATTAAAGTATATCTAGACTGTATATATTAATATATCATATACATTTGTTATATATAACTGGAACTATTGACATCATTTCTAAATATAGTGAATGGTAAATGGTCTTTTATACCACTTTTTTTAACCTTCAAAGCGCTTTACACCACGTCTCATTCACCCATTCACACACCAATGGTGGCAGAGATGCCATGCAAGACACTAGCCTACCATTGGGAGCAACTTGGTGTTCAGTGTCTTGCCCAAGGACACTTCGGCATGTGGAGTCGTGTGGGCCAGGAATCGAACCGCCAACCCTGCGATTAGTGGCCGACCCGCTCTACCACCTGTGCCAGACAGTCCGTTAGAAGGTGACGATATCATGCTTAACTCATAATCACCCTCCCTTTCTAAAATGCATTATGATTTTACAGTAGTAACATCAACTGAGGTATTTTGGCAAAAATGTTAGTATCATATTTCCAATGGCTAACCTGTTAAGTGTTCAGGCTACTATTGTATTCATAAAACTAGTTTTAGAAAAACTGGGAGCCATTATGTTCTTATATGCTTATGGCTTTGCATCGTACATAGATATTAGGGAATAAACCGGCCTTGTTTTGTAAACTGACACTTTTATATTAATTGAACAATGCATTTGGTGATTTGGAAACAGTTTGCAACTGTTTTGAGAAACATATCGCAATATATCATAGTTTTGAATCGCAATAATAACATATTGTGACATAAATATCGCTATTATATTGGATCACCAGTTACCTTGTGATTTCACCCCAATCAATCAATCGATCAATCAATCAATCAATCAATCAAAATGTTTAATGGAATGAATGTTATGTGGATTAATTCATCAAATTAATTGCGATTAATCGCAACATAAATATTTGCTGAGAAAGACCCTCAAATAAAATAATTCAATATATAATGATTAAATAATTATAAATAGTTATATTTAAATAATTACAATCGAATAGAAGCCTTTATTTTGGTCACACATTATACATACATTTTTTTGTTTTCACATATCCCAGCTAAACTGGGGTCAGAGTTCAGGGTCAGCCATGATACAGCACCCCTGGAGCAGATAGGGTCAAGGGCCTTGCACAAGGGCCCAACAGGGGCATCTTAGTGGTGCTGGGGTTTGAACCCCCGAACTTCTGATCAATAACCCAGAGCCTTAACCGCTGAGCCACCAAAAACGAAACATCCAATCCATTTTGCAAATAATTCGTCAATTAGTCTGAGATTTATTATAAGATTGTGACAGGGCGGAGGGCGGCGTTGGGTCATGATTCTGCACACCCGGTCCTAAAATCGTGCAAATGCCTTAATGCAATTTAAAGAGCGATCAAACATAGTGGCCCCATTTTTTTATATTATATATGCATTCAAAACACAGCTTTATGGAACGCATATCCAAATGCAGGGATCTCAAGACGTGTTTTTCCAAGTTTCAAACTACTGTTTGTTTAACTTGACACAGCGACCTAAAAACTGTGTGTTTATGACGCGATGCAACTAAAGCGAGAGGCTCCAAAAGCGTCCGTCTGATGCAGATGTACATTGATGCACCCTTAAACAAGCTCTTTGTGACTGGGCGGAGGGCGGGTGGTGATTCTGCACACCCGGTCCCTTATCAGGCTACTGAAGCCTCCGAGAGGGATAAAGGCCGATTGCGGATGGTGGTGCGAGAGAGAGAGAGAGAGATAATTTACGGGCAGCTGTCCGTCGTGTGTGTTTGTGTCTTTTTGTTCAGTTTTATATTAAAACTATTATTTATATTGTCAAGCCGGTTCTCGCCTCCTCCTTTCCCGTATACTCCCTTTGCACTGGTGTCAAAGACACAAACACACACATGATAGTCAGCTGCCGTAAACGATCTCTCTCTCAACACCATCCGCAGTCGGCCTTAATCCCTCTCGGAGGCTTAATTAGACCGGGTGTGTAGAATCACCACCCGCCCTCCGCCCAGTCACAAAGAGCTTGTTTAAGGGTGCATCAATGTACATCTGCATCAGACGGACGCTTTTGGAGCCTCTCACTTTAGTTGCATCGTGTCATAAACAGTTTTTAGCTTGCTGTGTCAAGTTAAACATACAGTAGTTTGAAACTTAGAAAAACACGTCTTGAGAAATGGGGCCACTATGTTTGATTGCTCTTAAAATTGCATAAAGGCATTTGCACGATTTTTGCCATACTTCTACGACTTTTTGTAAACAACAATATGACGTCACTGTGTCAATGTGAGCAACAAACAAATCGTTTGGCCCAAAAAAACAATGGTACCACATGCCGAAAGAGAAACACTTAAGTTTGCAGCCATTGAAAACTTAGCTAAACAATTTATTTATTTATTTATTTATTTATTTGTAGCAAGTTGTTGCTCGCATTGACGTCACAGTGACGTCATGTTGTTTACAAAAAGTCGTAAAAGTACGCCAAAAATCAGCATAGCCTTATCCCACATACTGTTGGTGTAGAATAAGCCAAACAATAAAACTAGGCCTCATAGATAAACGTCTGGTGTTCCTATTAAGCAATTTTGCACCAGCGCTCCTGCGTGTTTGTGTGATGTATGTGTTGATGTATGCACGAGTCACGTTCTCCTTGACTTCGGATGTCCACTGTCCCTGGAGAAGGATGTTCAAGAGGTGAAGGCCACTCTTCAGTCCATGCTGTCACAGCTGATGGAGGATGAAGACAAGTATTGTGACGTAGAGGAAGAACAGTTCAAGGAGGAGGACATAGAAGAAGAGCATTACTTCAGTGACAGCTGGGAGATTTAAAATAGACTTGATGTTTTATGTGTTCATGTCCAGGTGAGATGCTCCACCTTGAAGGCCTTTAACTGTATATGTAACTCCTGTGAAGTCTCATCTTGCACTGTGCTGGAGCACTTACTGTAGTAGGACCACTAAAATCGCACATTTGTATTCATTTGTCGGGAGTTCACACAGTGTCATTGATCATGCAACAATGTATTTCCTGCCGAGGTTGCCTACCACTAGAAAGTCACTCAAAAGAAAAGGCCTTTGATGATTGATCTGTAAACCTCAGGTCACGTTTCACCTCAAAATCTTTTCTTATTTTTACGAGCATAAGGCTTTTTGTATTGTGCCATTTTTTTCTTGATAATCAAGCACATTTGCAACCAAATTGTAAAGAGCGTTTCTGTAATGCATCTAGATGTTTTACTTTAATGCAGGGCTGGACTGGGAAGATACAGTAAATCGGCCCGTGATTTTACACGGCAACTGGCCCAAAACAAACTTATTTTCTGCATATCGCGGTGCCATTCTGTGGCCCGTTCTGCATAACGCCCTGGCTCATTTTAGCTTATCGTGGCCCATTTGGCACATTTCGCGGCCGACCCACCAGCAGGCCATTCCACCCCTGATCAGCCCCAAAGTGCGTCGGCCCACTGGGAAAATGCCCGGTATGCCAGATTACTAATTACAAGCCCTGCTTTATTGTGAAATTCAAACAACTCTCATTTATGCAGATAAAAGATCAATTGCGTAATACAACAAAAAAGAAAGGTAGTTCAGAAAATACAACCATGACGCAAAAAGACTTAATCGTTTTAATTCTTTAAATATTTTCGCATTTCATTTACATTTACATTCATGCATTTGGCAGATGCTTTTATCCAAAGTGACTTACAGAGCACTTATTACAGGGACAATCCCCCCGGAGCAACCTGGAGTTAAGTGCCTTACTCAAGGACACAATGGTGGTGGCTGTGGGGATCGAACCAGCAACCTTCTGATTACCAGTTATGTACTTTAGCCCACTACGCCACCACCAGTCCACCATTTCAGTAATATAAATGTGCTTAATTGTCACTTGCATATTAAATGGACCTAAAAATGGGTTTCAGTTGCTTTATTCAAAGTATAAGAGAAACATGATCTGTTTGAGAGATTCTTCCATCTAGTGCTTATTTATTGACCTTGGCACATTTTGCAGGCGTTACCAAACGACAGCTTGCAAGCTTGTTTTTGTTCATTTAATAAACACGGCACATCCTATTTATATATTTATTTATTTCATTTGCTTTGATATATCTTGCAATTCATTTCAAACCCTTTCAGACACCACTAGAGAACAATTAGAGTTACATGGACATTGAAATCTGTCAAGGACCCAAATGAAAAGATCACATGAGAACAACAGACTCGTGAGCTCAGGACTAAATCATTTGGCTTTTTATGAAGCATCCTCAACCCTTTCTCCCTCATGTCTGAATTCGGAACGGTTTAAGCTAGTTCACGGTAGAACGCAAGTCGTGAGTCCTGCTTAACTAGTTCAGCTCTGTTTATTTACTGTGTTCGTATATTGTAAGTTATAAGGGTTTATGTAGCATTAAGTGCCTTTTACTGTTTTTAAAATAAAGGTTCTTTATCAACATGTACGGTTCCATGAAGAACCTTTTACAAATGGAACCTTCTCATTCCTCAAAAGGTTCTTTAGACTACAAAAAGGTTCTTCAACAATGGTTCCTTTAAGAAAGGTTCTTTGGGGAACCAATGATGGTAGGTCTGTGGCATTGGTGTGAAAACCCTTTTTGAAAGCTTTATTTTTGGAGCGTGTGGTCTGTCCACTCCTTATCAAAGTCGAAATATTTGCTTGGTTAGCATCAGCTAGTTTGTCCTCATTTCTATAACTGCGTTTGTCCAGAAGTAGCACTGTTTTAACAAAGCACTTTTGAAATCGAACCGTTTTTGTCTTTGTTACCTCTGAGTAAAAATGTCATTTGTTTCTGTCATGATTGTGCGGTTTCATGCTTGTCTGATTTTGCTCCCCTGAGCTTTGTAAATCACTTTTTTCCTGACTTTTACTATTCTTTTTAAGTTTTAAATATATTCAATACCCACTGTAATAATGAAAGTGTTAGTCTCATTTCAAACCAGTTATCTGTCTTATTGTGAAGAACAGAAATGTTTGTTTTCGGAATTTTCAAGAAAATGTAACAACTTGAAAATGACATTCCTTTTCAGCTGATGTCACAAACCCTCTTATTTTCAGCCCCGCCCTTACAACCACCTGTCAGACCAAAACCACTTCTCACTACCCAATCAGGTCCAACCAGAACTAAACATGTCACATGACAGAAGTATGATGGGATTTCATGTTGAATTTGCTTTGTTAATTACATTGAACATTAACTATTACCACAACAACCAGACGTCTTCAGGTTATGATTTTGTGATGTTTATGTTCTGTGATTCTTCATTAGCAGAAATCTGCTCATATGGCGCGTTCAGTTTTATCAAATGAACTGCACAGAGCTCTGTTTGTCTTCAGCTCAACAATGGACAGATCTTGCTGTTTAATAGCGCAGGCTGGCAGGCATATGAGCGCCACATCCATCAGCTTAAGATGGCTTACACGCGGCACCTGGCACCGTTCGGCAGACGGGCACAATCTTGTCTCCTAATTGAATCTTTGTTTACAGCACGTTGCCGCTGCACAGGTTGATTTGTTCCACCCCTTGCTATAGAAGCAGTCCAGATGGTTTTTCGAAAGACATGCATAAATTGCACGGAGAGCCGCTGAAGGAAAATTGCTAATTTTCCCTCTATTTGGTTCTTATTTTACTTTATTTATTTGAAGGAAATATGATGTAGGCCTTTGCGATATCTTCATTTCAAACTTACAGACAGTATCTTGTTAGGGTTTATTACGTAGCCCCTTAGAAGACATGGAAGGGATTTATTTTCAGAAATAATTTTGCTTTCTCTCCAAAAAATTTGCATGAAAAGAACAAACCAACATTATGTTCCCTCTCAATAGTTTGCATAGCATCGCAATAAATTTAGCATACCCTTGCAATTATTTTGGGTTCCCTTGCAATAGCTTTATCCATCCATTTTAAAAATGAACAATGTTCTGACAACATTAACCATAGTTGAACAATGGTATGCGTAATAATTCTGTTTATTAAAATTTTTGTTGGCAGAATAATTATAATTTTTATGTATAGTTTTCGATTTTCTGTATCCAAACTTATTTTAAGGGAACACAAACTATTGCGAGGGAATGCAAAACTTATTTTGAGGGAACGCAAAACTTATTTCGAGGGAACGCGAACTATTGCGAGGGAATGCAAAACTTATTTCGAGGGAACGCGAACTATTGCGAGGGAATGCAAAACTTATTTTGAGGGAACGCAAACTATTGCGAGGAAATGCAAAACTTATTTTGAGGGAACGCAAACTATTGCGAGGGAATGCAAAACTTATTTTTAGGGAATGCATAACTTATTTTGAGGGAACGCGAACTATTGCGAGGGAATGCAAAACTTATTTTGAGGGAACGCAAAACTTATTTCGAGGGAACGCGAACTATTGCGAGGGAATGCAAAACTTATTTTGAGGGAACGCGAACTATTGCGAGGGAATGCAAAACTTATTTTGAGGGAACGCGAACTATTGCGAGGGAATGCAAAACTTATTTTGAGGGAACGCGAACTATTGCGAGGGAATGCAAAACTTATTTTGAGGGAACGCGAACTATTGCGAAGAAATGCAAAACTTATTTTGAGGGAATGCAAACTATTGCGAGGGAATGCAAAACTTATTTTGAGGGAACGCAAACTATTGCGAGGGAATGCAAAACTTATTTTTAGGGAATGCATAACTTATTTTGAGGGAACGCGAACTATTGCGAGGGAATGCAAAACTTATTTTGAGGGAACGCAAAACTTATTTTGAGGGAACGCAAAACTTATTTTGAGGGAACGCGAACTATTGCGAGGGAATGCAAAACTTATTTTGAGGGAACGCAAAACTTATTTTGAGGGAACGCAAAACTTATTTTGAGGGAACGCAAACTATTGTGAGGGAATGCAAAACTTATTTTGAGGGAACGCAAACTATTGTGAGGGAATGCAAAACTTATTTTGAGGGAACGCAAACTATTGCGAGGGAATGCAAAACTTATTTTGAGGGAACGCAAACTATTGCGAGGGAATGCAAAACTTATTTTGAGGGAACGCAAACTATTGCGAGGGAATGCAAAACTTATTTTGAGGGAACGCAAACTATTGCGAGGGAACGCAAAACTTATTTTAAGGGAACGCAAACTATTGTGAGGGAATGCAAAACTTATTTTAAGGGAACGCAAACTATTGTGAGGGAATGCAAAACTTATTTTGAGGGAACATAAACTATTATGAGGAATGCAAAACTTATTTTGAGGGAACGCAAACTATTGCGAGGGAATGCAAAACTTATTTTGATGGAACGCAAACTATTGCGAGGGAACGCAAAACTTATTTTGAGGGAACGCAAAACTTATTTTGAGGGAAAGCAAAACTTATTGCGAGGGAACGCAAAACTCATTTTGAGGGAAAGCAAAACTTATTGCGAGGGAACGCAAAACTTATTTTGAGGGAACGCAAACTATTGCGAGGGAACGCAAAACTTATTTTGAGGGAACGCAAAACTTATTGCGAGGGAACGCAAAACTCATTTTGAGGGAAAGCAAAACTTATTGCGAGGGAACGCAAAACTTATTTTGACGGAACGCAAACTATTGCGAGGGAACGCAAAACTTATTTTGAGGGAAAGCAAGACTTATTTTGAGGGAACGCAAACTATTGCGAGGGAATGCAAAACTTATTTTGAGGGAACGCAAAACTTATTTTGAGGGAACGCAAACTATTGCGAGGGAACGCAAAACTTATTTTAAGGGAACGCAAACTATTGCGAGGGAATGCAAAACTTATTTTAAGGGAACGCAAACTATTGCGAGGGAACGCAAAACTTATTTTAAGGGAACGCAAACTATTGCGAGGGAATGCAAAACTTATTTTAAGGGAATGCAAACTATTGCGAGGGAACGCAAAACTTATTTTAAGGGAACGCAAACTATTGCGAGGGAACGCAAAACTTATTTTGAGGGAACGCAAACTATTGCAAGGGAATGCAAAACTTATTTTAAGGGAATGCAAACTATTGCGAGGGAACACAAAAGGATTTCCGAAAATAAATGACCTCCCTGTCCTGTTGTACTACAAAACTGTGGTTCCCAAAATGGTCATGAACGCCCCCAACACTACACATTTTTGGATGACTCCCTTATTTAACTTTGGATTTTACAGTCACAAATTTGGCCACTTGACATCCCCTGATTGTGATTGAAAACATCTGAAAAAATTAAATAAAAATGAAACAACTGTTTAATTTTAAAAGAAAGTGTCAGAGGACTTAATGGGTGTTAAAAATTCTTAAATACCCTGTAAGTAGTTCTCTCAGGCAAATGTTGAGTTGAAAAGTGGGCACAGCGTCTGACAACAGAGAATGAGAGAGCAGAAATCCCTCATTCTTATTCCATCATGCTGCCAGTGGAAATCACAGTTAATTCTGAGCTCAGCGGCAGTGGGAGCCGCTGTCATAGAAACACTTCCTGTCATTTAGTCCTGGATGAGACCTGACAGGCGGCTGGTAATGAGAGAA